>NW_020538040.1:51960049-51977666 GCF_003426905.1 Ctenocephalides felis | reverse complement strand
GAAGAATTCATTATTATTAGAGCTACCAATATATAACTATATTACCATTTTGGCGGTTTCTCCGATAACAGGCAGCTAGCTATAAGTTTTGCTGAGGTTGTAAATTATGCTTCCTACAATTAATCCTGATGCTAAAATTTTCAATATCCAGGTTTTGCGCATGATCTGGGTTCCAAGCACCTCCGGCGCCCAAAAAATCTCCGTTCTTCCCCAGTCGATACAGAACAAGGACTACGAAGTTTGCAATCTGTACTGATATTATAATTTTAAATCTTTGAATTTTAAAAAATGCGATATATGAGAATTTACTATTGAAAAGGTGAATCGACTTCAAAAATGAATCATGAAATTCAAATCGATGTTTATTCGCGTTTGATACAAATAATAAGAATGTTTCATTTTAATATTTAAATAGACCTAATGGCTAGTTCGGCCCGACTAGCATTAAGATTTATTAATATTATGTGTTTGGTTATAAAAAAATCTGAGAGACTTTGTACATCTGCATCAATATATCTTTAATTGTATACTAAAAAATAATTTGTTATCTACCACATATTATAATCGTTAACACTGCGCATACAGAATCCTATAATGAACTCACTCATTGTTAGTTTTATCGCAGTTATCTGAAAATAATATTGCCATAACCTATATTAGCCACTCTATTTTCTTCTGAATATTATATATACGAATTACTCATATTATTGCAATTCTTACTCATATTATTGCAAGCGGTCGAAATCTTTGTTACTATGTTTATGTGAAGTTTTGTTTAATTATTAGCGTGATTAATAGTTTCGACAGCTGTTTCATTAACATTTTAAAGTATAAATAATGCTCAGTTGCTGATATGATATTAAAGTGGTATTTATATGTTTATTATTTAAACACTACGAGATATATCGTCGCAGGTGTCCATTGTTTCAATTCCATTGTTTGTTGCCCCATATGTTACCTCGTATATCGCATTTCTTCAAAAGTTCTTGTTTTATCTAGGCTTGCATCTAATGAAATTTTTCCGACTATAACACAGTACCTATATAAAAAGCTATCAGTCAATGTACTTTTTATTGAAGGTATTAGTCCTACAAATCTGCAATTTTTGCAATAAAAACTTTCAACTAAAATTTTTCTTACATTACACGAGTTTTCCAATCATGCTAATAATTCAGGTAAAAAATGTATGCAAGCTCGTAATTGGTAGTTTTGTTTTATGAAACGAATAATATTATTGAAAATTACATATATAATGTGAAATGATTAACTTACAATTTGAATAATTTTATTAAGAAGCTAATGTTGGTTACGACTTCGTTAACTGGGCGCATAACAATTTTCTCATTTATAATCGCTAATTACTGTCAGATTTGAAATTATAAAAAATGTCATTTTGACATTTTGTTAATAGTAAAATTTAAATAGAGTAAAACATAAACAAAACTTTTCTACATTTTTTTATTATTTAATATTACATAAAAATATAAAACGACGGGAATTATTTAACCTTTTGTCATGTGATGTGATGAATACTGACTTAATAACTTCTAGTGTAATCTATATTTTGATATATATTTAATAAAAAGTTATAAAATAATATAATATTGCATGAAAGTAACTAACAATCAAACTACTTATTATCTAATACTTATATTTATACTTTAAATAACTTATATTTGCATATTACGAAATGTATGAAAAGTCTGGATGAAATAATAGTTTGACGCATTTGAAACAAAAAAAAATGTTTAGAAAGATACCAATATATAACTTAAATTAATGTTTATTGTTTTTTTATTTGAGCATATACAGCGTAGGAATTTAGATCAAGACATCAAAAACTATTCTCTATTTCCCAATCTCTATATTTATAAAAGCTTGTTTAATTGTAGATCTATTTTAATAAGTTCTGTAAAATGTTCTATTTAAATATTTTGAATACATATTACCAAAATTAAATGTTTGAGGATATTCGTTTGTTTCTAAAAGTTCAATCAAGAAATAATGTGCATTCTTAATACGTTATCATTCGTGTGAAGAAGTGTTTTGGTCATAGAGCTTATAATAAATATTATAATAATTGTATATTGTATTATAAGGTTAATAAAAAATGTGTATTGGTATGGGCGATACCAAATCAAGTAGTTGCTTTACAATTTTCTATGTTTTTGTTATTAAATGCATTTGGGTACGATAATTATCCTCATTATATATATATATATATATATATATATATATATATATATATATATATATATATATATATTAATATATTTAATACTAGGTATTATAAAGATTTTTGCAGTATATAACGTTATCAACTAATTAAGATTTGTGTATAAACGTTTTTCTATAAATAAAAAAATAAATCATCTGACAATGAGAATTTTTTGTTCAAATTGATTAACCAGCCTTTTAAAATCTGCCATATTCTTTTAATGTTATGGTAGTCAAACTTTTTATATCGATATTAGTATCTTGGATTTCATATACACCTATCAGTGGGCATAATTATTTAAATCTAAAACGAAATCAATTTTATTTTTTAAATAAATATATAAACGTTTGTTGATTTATTATTTGAAATTTATATTAACACTTTCCACTCGCGAATTCCATGATATATATAAACTTTGCCGCCGGAACGGCGGCATCCGAGTCGGAAGAGTTAATATGTGCCTTGTTAAAAATGTTAACTACCGAATCTTGTAAATAACGGAGATATCCTAATTTGTATATTGATTATCTAAAGAAGGATTTACAAAGAATTTTAATGTTTGTCGCCAAATGGCCTGGTCTACAAAGATATAACTTATAAAAATAATGATAATAATGTAATGTTATATTAAATGAACTAAACTACTATACAAAATACAAATGAGAAAAATAATAGGAGGACTTTTCTACAATTCTTTTGCGAAATGAACGAATGCTAAGACCGTGTCCAGCAAATAGCAGGCCCCACTGAGCACGCACAAGGAACCTAAGGCGAGACCAACTTCTCTTTCTGAAGTAACTTGCTGCAAATGGTGCTCATTCATGTATCCGTTCCAATAGTGCAGACCAGTACCTCCTACTGCCAACCACATGAAAGTTCCCACTACGTTCATTATGATATCTGATAGTTCCCTGGAAATATTACGCCTGTCAATTATTTGATTATAGGTTGATTTAAATTCATATTATTAATTAATTAATTAATTAAGGTCATATATTGTGTTTATTGATATGTGCCGTTGATTTTAGTTCCACTTGTTTTGACTTTAACTTCATATCATAAAATACTTTGAAAGTAATTCATATGCTTATCAGATAGTGAGATAGATGCGCCTTATATTCACTGAGTTTAAGGATTTATTTATTATTATTACCTTCCCGTAGGGTAGTTATAGTAATGGGCCGAAAATCGAAAATTAAAATTTTTGCATATCTTCACGTCTTGAAGATTTCTGAATATTTTGGCATACCTCTGAAAAAATGAATGTGTCGTTTTTCGTGCGTACGGATTAACAGACTTGAATGATTCATAAAAACTTTCTGCTTGTTTTGATAAAATAATTGCTTTTGGAAAAAAAATTGATTTCAATTTTTTTCCAAAAAATTGTTTTTGTACATCGAAAATAATTCAAATTTTAATTTTAATTCTGGCTGAAGTTTTAAAGCTCACTTATATTCTTTAAATAAATAATTTTAACTTTGCAATTCAGTTTATATAATTCTTATAAATATTAGACAATGTTATAGTATTTATAATAATCTATTTCAAAATATTTAATATTCCTCGAACATTTCGTTACGGTACACAAAGTTTCAGCAATTTGCCTTGAGGCACGATGCCATACACCACTAGTTTACCAATGATTCTGAGCGAAACTGCGTAATGAGTTTTTGTTAAAATATTTTTGCCGTTTAAAGAAAGGCTGATAAAAGCATGTTGTTCTGCCAAATTAGTATGATTGTATGATTTATGTCCGTCTATTTCCAAAATTTCATTTTGGATGGTATCAGTATTTTTTCATTTTTTTTAATAATTATTAGCAACTGAACTATTATAACAGTTAATTAACTATTATAATAGTTGAACAAAAAACATAACTTAATTGGTGCTACGTATAGATAAAGGAAGAGCAAGTAAATCATACAGGGTGTCCCAGAACTTAAGTACAATCCGAAATGGGAAATATATTATCCCATGCAGTTCGAAAATTATGAGCTTTTAATTACAACTTAAAGCTTTTGTCAAATTATGATCATTTTTTGGTTATTGTGGTTAATTTTTATACATTCAAACTTTGGAAACGTATCGTAATTAACATTTCTAAGACCATAGTCTAAAATAATGACCAAATTGCCACAAGTTTTCTATAATTAAGACTATTTGTTAAATTCGCGACCGTTATTCACCGTGAGGCCTAGAAGGGGATGGAGGGTTGACAACAAATCACGAGATATCACATGGGGTCTAGTAAAATATCAAGTGTATTTATTTTTTACCTCAATTTATAAAGAAAAACATAATTTTAAAAAATCAAATTTTACGACTTTTTGTAGGTAATAAAAATACGCGTGATGATTAATGATTAATGATACCGTGATTAATGGGCGCTACCTATAGTGTCTTGACTAGTTCCATTAAAAATTTGCGCATTTGATCAACATTGCAAAATACTTGTTGGTTTTATAATAAAAAGAAAACGAGTAAAAATAAGCCCATATTTTCTAGCGATTTTCACTCGCAATGAGTTCATGAGTTTTCATTTGCACAAACTCGATGAGCGAGCGGGTTCTGGACACTGAGCATATGCACATAATAGAAGTCAACTAAATATTTATATATTATTACCTTTTGTGTTTAGTGGTACCAAAACAGAATGTCATCAATTGCACAGATGTATAAATGAAATATCCTACGAACACGCCGCTCGCCACTATTTCCACATCTGGATTTTTTTCTTCGTTTAGATTCCATGTCCCACCAATTCCCAGAAATTGACCAGAATAACCAGTACGGTATATAATCAGGATTATCAAGTTTAGAACCTTTAAGAAATAGTTTATGAAGTTATCTAGAATTTTTTTATATATATTATAAATTTAACAACAAACGAAAATTATGTAATTTTCATCAGGTATTTGGCAGGTTATAAGAAACACATAATACACACAAAAGAGACCACTTAGACATAAACATCTTTATTACACATTAATATTAACAAATATTACATTGCTTAGAATCAGTTAGAATCGAATTCTCTCCAATTAGATATTTAAAAATAAAGAGATTTAAATTTAAAATAAATATGTTGGCTAATTTCTTTTGAGGCGTCTCAATAGAAAAATTAGACAAGAAAGTTCATAATTAATTAGGATGATCTTCAATATTTAAGAGGCTTTTATGGCGTATATATTTGATAATTATTTTTACGAATGTGATATGGTAAACATTAATTATATAGTTGGGAAAATATCAGGGAGCTTCATTAATGGGTTTGGGAGTTTTAGATTGTAGTATTTGCATTAATTCAATATTCGACATTACCATCCCCTGGTACCATTTACCAATCTTTCATTTGATTAAAACAACGCTTATTCACATTCGCATAAATTGGGAAAATTTCGTAATTTTATTCTGCATCTCTGCAGAATTAGTTGTCAGAAGACCATAAATATATTTTCTTCATTTTGTATTTTAACTTACCAATAATATTAAAAGAATTAATTTGCAAAGTAAAATATATTTAAAAAAATATGTTTAGAAATAAAACATGAAATCAATTGAAACAAAACGAAACATTCAACGAAGATTCTAAATTCATCAGCAAAACATAAATTATATTTAGGAATTAACTTTTGTGAAGCATTTGTAAACACCTATTATATTTAATTATATTTTTTAATTTTATTTTAAATGTATTAAAATTTTAACATTTTTTAGTATGTTTTAGTAAGAATAAAAAGCTACCTGCTAAATAATGCCATGATAAACGATCATTATTATTTTCATTTTATTAGAATTTTTATCTATTTGTAATTCTAGAACATTGATAAGATAAACTGTTTCAAGTATTTCAACATGGGTGCGTCGATTTTATATTATGACTAACGCATTTAAACAAGACCAAATTCATAAGAATGCGAAATACGATAAGTCACATTCTAAATAATTGATTTTTTGTTATGAGTTTATTGTTTGTCGGTATTGTTTATATTGCATTATATGCAATTATACGTCTGATAAAAGAAATTATAACAAAAATATAATTACGTCTGATAAAAGAAATTATAACAAAAATTATCAAGTAACAGAAGATACAGTTTAAGAATGTATAAAATAAATTATAAAATAGAAATTAAATTATGACAAATGCATCGACAAATAAATTTTAGCTGCACATGTTATATGGTGAATGATTTAGAACATTCAATCAGTATGTAGCAGTCTTTAATTTGTTGCTTTATTGCATTTTGAAATCTTTAGATTCAACACGTAAAGCTTTATTGTTACATACTCACCAATTTAAGAATTTTTAGCACAATACTAGCCACTGTTTGTATTGACACCATTTTGAAAAATATGAAATATTAGCACAAATCTAAATTTAATTCACTAACCACTCACTATTTTTTTTTAATTTAACCTGTTCCTAAATCAATGCCTCAATTCAGTGATGAAAACCACATGAAATGAGCACTTGTTACCTGTGCGTAATTTATCTACGTTTCACTTGATAACAATTTCATAGATAACACAATTACTATCTGTTGGCCGTAAATATTGTGCAAAGTGTACAATTGAATTGACAAATCATTTGAGGAATACAGCTTTTAGGAATGCACTATACAAACTTTAATAGGGTCATTAGCGAGATTTTTTATTTGCAAGAATTCATATATGATTCTTACTATTTCTGTTAAAAAATAATAAGATTGATGAAATTTGAAATGATAATTATGAAACATATTACTTATGATGCATTACTTACCAAGCAATCGAAATCTGGACGAAATAGATCCAAAAATCTAACAATAATGTTACCAGGGTTTAGTCTCCATAACCTTATTAATTATTTTTATATTTCGCAAATAAAATTAGATGAAAAAACTGCTTTTTCTTCAAATAGAATTATATTTGTTGGGTACAGGGCAATTGGTTTCCAGTATGTATTCATTATACGTTGTTGTTCTGCTGTTGTCTATACTTATTTATTTACATATGTACTTTTAGTTACTTTTTAATACTTCAAATTTATTAATCCATAAAAAAAAAATATTACATTCATTATATTATATTAGTCAAAGAATAAAAAATTCACAATTATACTTTCAAATTCTTATCAAATGAATAATGTTTCTCATTGCAATTAATGCTAATAATTAATTATAATAACAATTTTCTTTGCTGCACTAAAAACAAGAATTTTGAATAAGTTTGCTTTTGATTTTATACTGAATAGACAGTCATTTGGTCTTGATAATACTGTCACCTATTTATTGAACACAATTATCTAAACCAATTCTATAGAAATATTTGCGTACAGAAATCTCCAAATAAAAAAATAATTTTTGGAACTATATGGAACAAACCATATGGTTTTTTAATATGTGCAATAATTTCTAACTGTTGTAAATACTTATTTGCAGTTGTTTTATTGTTAACTCCTCCCGAAGGAGAAATCTGTTTTTACTAGAAAATCTAATCGGCTGATTTTATTTTTTTCTAACATAAAGGTTTTGATTCAACCTTTCGTTGACATTTCCTCAAAAATAGCTGCAAATTTAAAATGCATGAGATGCAGCTCGATGTCAAGGGCTTGCGTTGCCGTAAAATTTGTATTTTTTGTCTTTTTGGAATTGCTTTTGATAAAGATCGATAATTAATTGTAAAACAAATTATTTTGATGAGACTTGTATGATGATAAGTCTAAAATTGTATAGGCCTACGAAAAGTGATTTAAATATACTAAGTCATCACATTTTTGAAAAATGGACCATGTCAAAATTTCAAATAATTATCCCCATATTTTTAAAAGTCACTATAACTCAATTTTTATTGATTATATCGATTATTTTTGATTTATACGATTTACACATGCGTAACTTGCCTTATCGTAAATGCTACGTGTAACAAGTTATTAATTTCATATGTTAGTGGTGTGTGTAATATGGTATTAACATAATGCGTTTTTTATATTTTAGGAACTGGGCCTTGCAATAACTGAGGAGCAGATAAAACAGATGGAATCTCATCTCCAAGATATTGATTATCCAGCAGTATCAGCTGAAGAGCGTTTGACACGCCATGATGTTATGGCTCACGTTCATGTTTTTGCTACTCAATGTCCTCTTGCAGCTCCTGTCATTCATCTGGGTGCCACATCTTGTTACGTCGGTGACAACACTGATTTAATGATCATGCGCGATGCTTTGGATTTGCTTTTACCTCGTCTGGCTGGAGTGGTGAGAAGTTTGGGAGATTTTGCTCTACGTCATCGTTCTTTGCCAACTTTGGGTTACACACATCTACAACCAGCTCAGTTAACCACTGTTGGCAAACGAGCAACGTTGTGGATGTCTGACTTGCTGATGGACGAAAGAGCTCTACGAAGAGCAAGGGATGATTTGCGTTTCCGCGGAGCTAAAGGAACTACTGGTACCCAAGCTAGCTTTTTACAATTATTTGCTGGAGATGGTGAAAAAGTTAAACGATTGGATAAACGCGTTGCGGAATTGGCTGGATTTAATCGCTGTTATGCCGTTACTGGACAAACCTATTCTCGTAAAGTAGATTTGGAAATTGTTTCAGCATTAGCTAGCTTAGGTTCTACTGTTCACAAGATGTGCTCAGATATTCGTCTTCTTGCCTCCAGAAAAGAGTTAGAAGAACCTTTTGAAATTACGCAGATTGGATCCAGCGCCATGCCCTATAAACGCAATCCAATGCGTTCAGAGCGTTGTTGTGCCTTAGCAAGACACTTGATATCTTTGCATTCAAATGCAGCTAATACTTTAGCTGTGCAGTGGTTAGAAAGAACTTTAGACGATTCCGCAAACAGAAGACTGACCTTAGCGGAGGCCTTTCTTTCTGCAGATGCCATACTCCTTACTTTGCTAAATGTATGCCAAGGTTTGGTTGTCTACCCTCAAGTTATAGCCAGACACGTTTCTCAAGAATTGCCTTTCATGTCTGCTGAAAATGTGATTATGGCAATGGTGAAAGCGGGTGGTGATCGACAGGAATGCCATGAACGGATAAGAGTTTTATCTCAACAGGCTGGTGCGCAGGTGAAACAATACGGAAAAGATAACGATCTTGTGGAGCGCATCAAGAATGATCCCTACTTTGCGCCAGTTCTCGATAAATTGAATGAAATCCTGGATGCGAGTACGTTTACAGGGCGCGCGCCTGACCAAGTACTGGAGTTTTTGGAAGAGGAGGTGAAACCAATACTCGACTTATACAAAGAGAAACTTGACGAGCAACAGAAACCTATTACTCTCAATATTTAATATCTATATGATCGTTGTTAAATTTCTATTTTTGTGGAACAAGTTGTAAATATATAAATACAGTTACTAATAAATCAAATATTTTATATACTTATTTATTTATTTTATATATTTATTTTCAAGCAAGATATATTTACAATATTATTTAGGGCTGTTTTTTAATTTTCTCATAGAGTCAACATTTTACTAGTTAACATAACTTTTTACTTGCTGGGCAAACACGTTGTTCGATCATAAAATAAAAAAATAAAATCTAATCAATGTTCAGTCAACCTTCAATTTTATCCGTGATGTTAAATTTTCAATTTATTTTAACACGTCTGAATAAACTGATTTTTTTTATTAAATTATAATCTTTTTTCACGTTACTCACAATTAGTAGTATGCCTTTTGAATTTTCATAAAATAAATTTGCACTCACTTTTTCTACTCGTTTTTTTACAATTTACTACGCAATAACTTTGGTGTCTCATTTTATTTAATTTGTTTAAATTTGATGTGTTTTCTTTTACAATTTCATTTGCTAACACAATTTCAATCGATTTGGCTCTATCTATTTTGTGTTTGTTATTAAAAGTAGAAAGGCTTACATGTAAGTTAAATTATTGCGAATTCTTGGGGCAATTATGGTATTTTTTTTACTGTGGTTTTCGAAATGTTATTCGCTGTTACAGTACCAATTATTGACCAAATATAATCCTAAATTTACCAAAGCTCTAGCTCACAATTTTCTGAACAGTTAAGGTCAATTTCTGTTTCTGGGACACCTGGGTATATGTATATATATATATATATATATATATATATATATATATATATATATATGTGTGTGTGTGTGTGTGTGTGTGTGTGTGTGTAGTGATACCCCGCATTTTACGTACTTAATTCGTTCCGGGAAGTTAAATTAATGAAAATAAAATCATTCGTTCTGTATTTTGAAATATGGCCATACATTTTACATATAATTAAGACTAAAAAACTATTACCAATTTGGGAAATAAGCTATCATCAGAGTGGTACTGCTTCCTTTTTTGCCCTTTTAACTTCTGAATATTTAAACAAACTGTCGTTAGTTGTTCTCTTATGCTCTTTTTCAGCACCTACTGCAAATGAAAGGTAAGCTCATCATTATACAAATTTCTGATTTTAGCACCAGTCATGTTTGAAACGTAAACATTTTCGAATACCATTTGACCAAAAGGTCCTTTATGGACTTTATGAACTCAAAATCTGCTAACTGTTTTTTTTTTAGGTTTTTGATAATCCACATTCAAAATTTTTGGGGTGAATTTGAATAGCCCAATAACGAGAGGATTTAACTGTGAGTTTTTTTGCCAACGAGTATATTTTCATAGCGTGACATAACTTTCCAAAGTCCAGTTTTTATACTAATTTGAGCAACATATTTTTGACTGCAAATGACAACGGCGAATACGTTGTGTGAAGCGAAGTTTGTTCTGCGGAACGTTCGCGCTCGAAAAAAAGTTTGTTATGCGCATCGTCCATTGTGCGGGCCGTATGTTATGCGGGGTATGACGGTATATATATATATATATATATATATATATATATATATATATATATATATGTATTTATATATTTTCATGCATTAAAATACGTATCAGAATTGAATTAATTTCATTTTATTTGAATTGAAAATTCGAAAAATTATTTTAAAAGTGAACACAATAATTGAATGTATACCAGTCATTACCATATTCAGCTAAAGCAAATATATAATCATTATTTTTAATAGTTAAAGTACAACACAACATATTTTAAACAAATATTTGGCAAACTGTCATTTTATATTATCAATCCAAACAATCGAAGCATTATGAATTAGTATTTATGAAAACCCAAAAACAGTATAAAAAATCTAAATACTCAAAAAAATGGTATTATTTGTGTGTTACTTCTTAAATTTTCTTTCTTTTATAACGTGCAAATATAAGATTAATATTTTAAGGCAAAATTTGTGCTTATTTTTACGTTTTTTAAAAAAAAAAATATAGTTATGCCAGTTAACAGTTAGTCTGTGGAAAATAATAGTTAAAATGCGTTTGTATAAGATTATATTTATTCATATTTTGAATTTCGCGCCTTTAATATCCAACTTCATGTTATTTTTAGATTCAAAATGGCTGAAGAACTGCATGTTAACAAGTGTCAAATTATGCACTCGAAAATGTGAATTGCATTGCAGATCAGTACCGCGACATTCAACAACGGGCAAGAGTGCGCTCCATGAGTGGACACTTAAGTGATATAAATATATGTTTAATTTTATTTCGTTCAACTAAAGCGAAAATGGTGCGTTTTTGGCTAAGAGTGATAAATAATGCTGAAAGTGGTTAGAGGTTAGAAGTTTTTTCTTCCAATTTGAACGCCATAAAAAAAATTAAGATTAAGAAGGTGTTATGAAAACTGAAGGAGTTTTATTGTGGGATAATATATTTGACATGTACTGCTGGGGAAGTACAATTCACGGGGAATTGGGTTTAGGAGGTGTAGAAAATGAACAGGTCTTTATGCTTCAAAATAAACATATTTTATTAATTCCAATTTTTAATAAATCCGTTCTATCAGGTTCTTACACCTCAACAATTGGATTGGAGTGGAGCGAGTTCTGTTATTGTTGCCGCTTGTGGATATACTCATACATTACTTTTAACATCATCTGGACAAATTTACTCTTGTGGAAGTAATGATTTTGGTCAATTGGGACATGACCAGCCAAGAAAAAGGCCACGTAGGTCAATCTTTAGTATGTGTGCTTTTACTTCTATTCTTTTAATTATTATTTCATTCTAGAAAAATCGATTAGTCTGTACTACAGCACACATACATCGTTATATGTTTTTAATCAGTCACAAAAGTAACTGAACTATATTAATGTTAGATAACTCTTGCTGATTGCCTAATATCGATTGCAAGGAATTTTTTTGATATATTTTATAGAACAAACACTAATATGTACTTCATTTTTTATAAATAAGTTCATTATTGATAAAACACAGTTGCTTTTTCTCAATGTTAGTTTATTTTCCATAAAAGCTATTAGTGCACTTTTATGATAACGCTGACACTTCTAAAAATGTTAATAGAGTTTAGGAAAAATTTAATTTTATGAAATATTATATATTCAATGTTTATTGTGACTATTTACTTTTATTCTGAGTACACATTCAATACGTATAGGAAAACTTCGATAAGATGGTATGAATGTAATAAAATATTTTCAATATGCTTTTACGTAAATTACATCTCTTTATTTTTTGTAGAACTGGTTGATGCTCTTGGAAATTCACCGATAAGACAGATATCATGTGGAGTTGCTCATTCCATGGCTGTTAATGAATGGGGGCAACTGTACAGTTGGGGCTCAGATTTTCATGGGCAACTAGGACTAACAAATAGTGAACCTATCCAGAATTCTCCTAAGATTATAAAGAAATTAGCTCCTAAGCACATTATACAGATATGTTGTGGAAAGAATCATTCCCTTGCCTTAGCTAATAGTAAGAAACTGTTCAGTTAACAATCTTTACTAATTTATTGGTATGATGATGGTGGCCTTCCATAGAATTGTTATCGCTCTATTTTTTTAATGAATGGTGTTCAAACATTAGTGGATGACATTTATTGTTTCATTTCCTTCAAAATTATTTTTGTTCCATTTCATGTATACAAAATAAATCATGATATAAATTTAAGTATGAAGTGAATGTGCCACAAAGTTCAACAATTTTCAATTAGTTATCAATGTATTTTAATATACATTGAAATAATTTTTCAATGGCATTTGTTATAATAGCCTAGTGCTGTGCTATTCGTTTTTTTTTTCGGCAAAATAAATTGATTTAAAAAATGATTTTACATATTTAATGAAAGATGCGTATATTTTTTAATATGGCTTCAATCATAAATAGTGTTCTAATTACAGATGGAGAATTGTTCAGCTGGGGTGCAAATAATTTTGGCCAACTTGGTTTAGGTAATACATCTGAAAAGGTTTCAACTGCAACTCTCATAAAAAGTTTATATGGAATACCAATATCATACATTGCTTGTGGTGGTGATCATAGTTTTGCAATTTCACGGTAAGTTTGATTTGGTATAATATTGTATCCACTAACTGTGAAAAAAATTGATATTTACATTGAGGAGGGTATCCTAGAGCCAAGATTTTTGAAAGACTCTGGAAGCAAACCATATATTACTATTTACTTTTTTACAAGTTATTAATTAATGTTTTAAGAATATAAAAAAGATAAAAATTATAAACAGTTATAAAGTTTTAATTCTAGTAGGTGATGAAATGGAGGGTCTCAAAAAATTGCCATATGACTACATCTAGAATTTTAGCATTGCATATAATCTGAAATTTATTTAATTTAGAATAATGCTGATGTCGTATGAACTATAAACAACTCAAAATAAAAAACTATATAATAGCTATTGCCTGAATATATTTTTTTATACCCTTTGTTTATATTCTTGAATTTTCGGATGACTATAAAGAAGACTGTAAAAATTTCAAGTAAATTAGTCCAGTAGAAGTTGAGAAATTATGGGTGTCGTATTGTAAAATTTAGTTTTGCTGAGGAAGGAAACAGAGAAGGATTGTCATGGTCAAATAGCTATATCTCCGATAATAATTAAAGTTTTGAAAAATCCTCTTTTACACATTTTCTTCAATAATTAAATTTTAAAAATATGCCACAAAATAAAATTGATTTTTTTTTAAATCCTAGACCAAAGTATCCTTAATTAATTTTTATTAGAAACCATTTACATTGTTTAATAAGATTTATTTGCAATAAAGCGTTACTTTGGTTTAAACTTTGATTATTAAGCTTCATTTAAGTATCATTTAGTTTTGTTTAACAATATAGATTGTTTAATTTTTTTATAAATTTTAGTAACATTAATTATTATACCATAGATCTGGTGCTGTATTTGGATGGGGCCGAAATGATTATGGTCAGTTAGGATTAAACGATGAACAAAATCGGTCATTTCCTTGCCAATTGCGCACATTAAGAAATATTCGGGTGACCCTTGTAGCCTGTGGTGAAGGATTTAGTGCATTTCTTACCTTAGATGGTGGAGTTTTGACTTGTGGAGATGGCAGCAATGGCCAATTAGGACATGGTAGCACTTCTAATGAGATATTGCCAAGAAAAGTAAGTTCTATATAACATGCTTTGATTGAAAATGAGCTTTGTTCACGTGTTTCAACATCCATAATGATTAGTTTTATTTATACAATAACTTTACTTACAAACAAAAAGTTGCTAAAATAGTAACAATAGTAATCATTTTTTAGTACTAGGAGAACACAATTTGCAATAGTTTTGACTTATATATGAACAGAATGATATCTCTTGAGAAATCCTTATTACAATCCATCTGATTATAGTTAGAGGCCGCCATTAATCAAGTGAGGCTTTAAAAGGGGGAGGGTTTGACAAAAAATCACAAAATATGTGGGAGAGAAGGGTCGAGTAAGATATTCTAGTAATATTAGTCTATTTATTTGTACTTGACAAAAAATGTTTTCATAAATTATGATTTTTTTTTTTTTGGGGGGGGGGTTAATTTTCATATTTACCACGCATTAGGAAGTGGAAGGGGGTTGCAAAAATTCTTAAAAATCGATCACATGATTAATGGACGCCTCCTTATTAATTATAGTTTACTTAAATAAAAAATTACAGTAGGCATTAAATGCAATTCAAAAGTTATTAATTACAGGTGATGGAATTGATGGGCAGTACTATTACACAGCTATCTTGTGGCCGTCGTCATACTCTTGCTCTTGTGCCATCAAGAGGCAGGGTTTACGGTTTTGGTTTGGGTGGTGCTGGCCAGTTAGGTACACGTTCAGCTCATAGTGTTAATACCCCGCAGGTAGTTATGGGTCCATGGCTTTCACCAAGTGGAGTATCTCTAGTCCCTAATAATAATGTAAGCCATTTATTATTTTCACAACTAAAAGAATATTTGTATACTTTATATACTTATATATTACATTTGAAATTTTATTTTTATGAGTTTTAATACAACAATTGTACATTGTTGTTACATTTGTTATACATTTTCTATAGAGAACATGGTATAATCCAATCCAAGTCTTTTTCGTCTTTCGACTTATTGATTACGTTTCAAGTCTTTCAGATTCTTTTTGGATTCAGGATTTTGTGTATAATTGTAAATAATACTACTGAGCTTATACAAAAATTTTAAATTTCTGCGAGGACAGATAGAAAATGAAAAAAGTATTTCTTCTTTGACCTGCTTCTTGAAAAGTTTCAAGTAACATTCAATGAATTAAAGTAAATTTAATAAAAAGTATTATGGATTTTCAAAGATTACTCTTTATCTCTCGATAGCAAAGTCATAAGAATCAAGGTTATAGCTGGTTATACATCTTTTACCCTCTACTTTCAAATATTGTTGTTAAACAATGCTTAACTTTACTGGTTTTTAACACATGGACCTTTTTAACCCGGACCTTCATATATTACGATCTATTCTTCGATAAATTATGGGAAATTATAGCTGGGAAAATGTTATTTGACAAAATTTCCATTTGATCGATACCAAATTTAGGTTCAGAATTAAAATAACATAAATAAAAAATAATATAACCTAGCAAATGTTTTATAAATACCAATGAGTATATAATTATACAAATCAGACCTTTCAGAGCACCGTGTTTGAGAAAAATATGTCAAAAAGTGCTTTTCAAATTAACATTTCAAAAAAGTTGATATTTTGAGTTTCTAGTAACACTTGCGATCCGTTTAATAACGTTTTTGTATTTACTACAATTTAATCATTATTAAATAATATTCACGTAAGACATCCTATCAAACGTAATTGAACATCATCTGCCAAAAACGTTTGACATTTGCTACCGTTCATTGTTTTATTTAAATTATGCTTCTACAAAAATTTCAAATTGAAAATGTAAAGATTCTACGCGATTTTGAAATAACATCTCACCTTTCCGACAACCTACTGATTAGCACAAATTTTTCAAGACTAAGAGTGACCAAATCGGCTCAGCCGTTTTCAAGTTTTACTGAATCATTTGATCGAGAGCTCCATTGTTATATATAAGTATATATATATATATATATATATATATATGTATGTATGTATGTATGTGTGTATACAGATGTATAATAAAATATAAATGTATAGATGTACATATGTATGTAGGTAGATGTAGATAGATGTAACTTCATTTTGTTTTAGGAAGACCTAATAGTACATAGAATATTTGCTGGTGGTGATCACTGCTTCGTAACGGTACGAAAACATGGGGATGATGTCACAATCAGAGGATTTACGTCGGCCCAATCCTGCTTTTCAAATTATTACTATTGACATTGAACAGATTACAAAAATGCTGAATATATCAAAAAGGGAAAAAGAAGATGTGAGGCAAATATTTTCTTCAGATATAAATGTTTATAATTCAAAATAAATTATGAACATTGTAGGAATTGATCAGCTACATAGAAACTGTTTTTCGAAGTCAGGCATGCTTTAATGGCTCGTTTTTGCTGCCTAATTTTGATCACTTTGTTGCACATCTAAACATCATGGAGTTGAAATTAATAGTGCACACAAGGCATTTAATAGTATAGCCTTACTTCACAATAGCAGATTAAAAGACTTGGTAAGTTTAATAAAAACATTGTTAATGTAATTTGTAATTGCTTGTTCTTTATGATGCACAATTTGATTGAAATAAATAATTTTAAGCCAAGCTGATACTTTTTACAAACTGCTTTGAATTTTAATATTTTACTTTATTAGTATATATAGATACTGTAAATCTTACTGTATACTATATCAGTTGTGATAATTGAAAATCAATTTATTTATAGTAAATTATTACCCTCCATACCATTCTCAACAATATCTTTTATACAAAATTAAAATAAATATAAATTTTTCAGATTTTTGAATGTATTACTACAGATGTGATACCTTCCTTGTTACCATCTCGCCTGATGTTGAAACATTGAGAGTTTATTTGGTACTTCCTCTGTATCACGAGTTTCTCAATGCAAAGCATTTCAAAGCATTA
>NW_020538040.1:51936058-51959949 GCF_003426905.1 Ctenocephalides felis | reverse complement strand
ACAAGTAGTTGGCAATCAGTTGCGACTAATTTGAACTTTAACTATTTGTTGACATTTTTGACATTTTTTTTAACTTGTTTCAAATAAATCTATACTCTATCTTTTTCCCCCTGGACTCTTTTTAAAATGAGTATAGTTTAGCTGTTATGACGGCCTGTCACTACCGCACCCCTGGCACAACTGTACCCAGTCTCCTCTACATTCATTACTTTTTGAAATTATAATTTTATTTTAGGTGTTATTTTAATAATTATGTTCGACTTGGTAACTAATAACTAAAGAAAGGTTGATTCCAAACTGAATTATATATAAATTCTAAGCCAATAGGTGGTACGACTAAGGCGAGTCGGCGCCTTAATCGTACCGTAAGCACATTATTGAAAAACCGATTTTAATAAGTATGAAAATTATAATACAATAATTTATCATTCAAATCATTATTATTGACTCTGTTGATTATACAATCTAGAGTTCGGCACCATGCGTGAAATATTTTTCCGCGTACTAAATATTTTAACCAAACAAATGATTTTGATTATTGCCACATTTAAGAATCGTGATTTATCTATTATGATCGTTCGGGAGTTATGAACTACTTTCTTGTGTCAATCGGTTGGTTGAGTTTACTTATCCAATATTTTTTTATAAAATTGAAAGTTCGAGCAATTTGACTCAAAGCACTCTCACAAGTCACAATTATATGGAAATCTTTCTCATAGGACTTGATCATATATACAATAAATCAATCAAATAATTAATCTCATTGAAATATTACTTACAAATCAGTATTTGCAATGTGTAAAAAGATATATATATATATATATATATATATATATATATATTGACTTCAACAAACTTTGAATTATTTTTTTTATGAACTTATAGATTGTGAATTATATGAATATTTTATTTTACGATGTACTTATGCATTATTAGATACGGTTGTAAACAATTGGCGGCAAAGATTCATATAAATCTCGGAATTGGCGAGTGGAAAGGGTTAACACGAAGAGAATCTTGCACTTGCCAGTTCAACTCTATTTGACGTTCACAAAAAATAATTCAAAGTTGTAGTAAACAACAAATTGGCATAGCAAACCGAAGACGTCGAAAAGTAAATAAAATGTTTGAGAAATGTAAATGCAATATTTTTCCTTGTATATTTGTACAAAAATTAATTCAGATAAATTGATATTTAATAGACCATTTTCATTGTGCCACTTATCTGTTAATTTGAATGAAATACTTAGATATTAAATAAGTATTCATCTCATAAGTATCATTATCATGTTTAGAAATATATTATAATGTATAATTTTTCTTCTGAAGAATTCCATGGCGGTGTATCAGTCATATTGTTCTCTATGGGAAACGACGTTCAACCTCGTCAAATTATGATTCCTTGATTTAAAGCAATGGTTCTGAAGTTTTTATTGACTTAGCTTCTTATTTGTCAAGGTTTCATTTAACTTGATCAACAATTCAGCGATAAATAACTATTATTGAGGATTATTAATCATTATTTATATGAATATAAAGCAATGCACTGTTGTCTGAAGCAATATTAATACATGTAATGAATAATCAGAACTATTTAGTTCGAATTAGGATGACCAGAGTGCTGCTTCTGACGGTACGTTTTAAAATATAGAAATTAGTTTTTAAATAAAAAGTTGTTGCTGTTGTGCACAGTAAAGGTAATTATTTAATTCAACATATAAAAACTTTAACATGCCCTGATAAAACAATAACAAATCTATAACCTACGTTTCAAATTATCTGATGAAATACGATAGATGATGAAATACAAACTCACTCAGAAATGTACAAAAGTCGCCTCGAAGATTACCCAAACTCACCGGCCAAAACACTAGGCGAACACTACATTTCACATTACATTCCTACATTAATACCTGTCAATCACAAAACCTCTGACAATGGTTAGAAGAATTTGTAATTTGAAAGGCATTTTCGAATCCTACAATGTTACTTGTTGGTCTCTTAGAATAGATATAACAATTATTATACAATGAAAAAATACTGTTATTGTCAGTGTTTTTACGTTTATAGAAACCGCCTAATTATGCAATTATCTATACATTATATATATATATATATATATATATATATATATATATATATAGATATCTAGATATTAATTTTTAGGCAATGGATTTTGTTCGCATCAACAAATTACCTACGAAATTATCAAGTAACAACCCACTAGGCGAACAGGAACTTTAACACAAGATGCACTGAAACTATTTATTTTTAAAGCATATTAGTAATTTGTTGTACCTAATAACATTTTTTATAAATATGAGTTATGTCCATATATAAATTCATGTTCATAAACTTACTTTTTTGTAAATATTTATGTGCGGAAATTATTGAATTACAAGACCTTGCATACTTTTTAATGGCTAATAATTGTAAATTTCCAACCTAATAAATAGACAATAAACAGAACTCACTTTTTGTATAAAGTAAGTACATCCGTAAGTAATACATTATGCAATGTACATTGATAATGGATAGGGCATTTAAAGTGGAAGCATTGGCCCTGGAACCATTTGGTTCGCATACAGAGGTGGCCATTTATGCGATATCCAATTCAAAAATAGCTGGTACATATTTTCATGAACCAAAATAAACAATAATCGAAATAAAAATACATAATAATATTTTGATCAGAAATAAATGCTTCCACTTCAAATAGCTTACCATTATATCATTATACATTTTATTACTATGATCATTTTTTTTAAGATTTTTTAATGTTGTGCTGATATCTACAAAAGCAAAGATATCTGTGAAAAGTGTTATTTCTAACATTCCGTGGGGTAAGTTATAGTCTTCGCAAAATAATCGAAAATGAATTTTTTTATATATCTACGTTTCTGAAGTTTCAGAAGTTTCAGAACATTTTGGCATTCCTTAGAAAAAAATGGATGCATGTGTACGAGCGGATACAAATTTTTATCGACGACTTCGCGAACACGGATTAACATATTTGAATAATTCAAAAAACATTTTATTTGTATTGACGAAATGAAGAAACAGGTCAATTTTTGTGATGGCAAGTCCAGCCGTTTCGGTGATCCAATAAAAGAAAAGTTAAAAAAATGGCATTTGGTCAAAAATGATCCATTAGACATATGCACATCAAATTAACAGATATTGTATTTTGTATATAGTGATTTTAATAATAAGTACCGATTTTGTTCACATCGATATCAGTGTTTATCCGTAAGACAGCGACGCGGCGCTTGGGCGCTTGCTACGCAGCTTAAAAAAATGTTTAAAATTTTCAAAACAATTTTGGAATATGGAAAAATCTATTTTTTTTATTCAAATAATAAGTCCAATTTAAAAAAAAAAATCGAAATTTTCAAAAATCTCATTTTAACAAAGTTTTTAAAAAATTTTAAAGCTTTTTTAAAAATTTTGATTTTCGGTACGGGAAGTTTCAACAATTTGTTTTAGTATTATGTAGTTACTAGTATATCCTTTTTTGACTGGAAATTAGTTTAGATAGATGGAATTTTTTATAACCCGCGCGCCACGGGTTCGGAGCCGCCGTAATAAACAGATAGAGTTCGCGTGATCGGCCTCGCTGCATAATATTATTGTATTGTTAGTGGTTATCTAGCTAGGTGTAGGCAAAGCCGATGCTCAGGCTGGTTATTTAGCCGCGGTTTGCAAAACTTGCACTAGCAAATGACCAGGCACAGAGACTGTGTTAAATAACGTTAAACGTCTGCGGTTCGCATAACATTTACAAATTTTAATGATTAACGATGCTATTGATCTTATTCAATAAGCATTTGTAATAATGGTGGTGTGTGACAAGTGGGTGGCACTCAAAGTGTTTGAAGTTGTAAGTGAATTATTGTACAAATTAAGTGAACCGAGTAATTTTGAATGTGAACATTTTTTTATAATTTCATGTTAAATTTATCGAATTTGTGATTCGACTAGTTGAATAATTGCAGTAACTAGTTTTGGATTCCACTTATTAATTTATTTTAAAAACTTGTAAACAATCAACAAATTTCATATTAAATATTTTTCAATTGATTAAAGTTAAACTCCGCAACTCTACCAATACTAAAATTATTATTTGTTTGTATAATATTCTTTGAGATATTTTAGTATCTTTAACAAATTCCTAAATTAATATAATCAATTCTTAATGCGTACAATGATAGAGTAATGATAAAGGTACTAGTTACAATTTTCATAAGCTTTTCAAACGATCAAATTAATCACAACCGTAAAACTTTCGCTACATTATTCAAATCGACATTTTAAAATTGAATTTTCAAAATAAAAACATTAAAAACATATCTATATATACATAGTTCCAAATCTTAAACGATGTGCACATTTTTTTCACAAATAAGACCCAAAATTTGATAATATACATAAGTCAAATATTACGTTAAGGGGGTATTCTAGTGTAGAGGCATGAATTTTAAGTCATTTTTAAATCACCGTAAAAAGCAGGCAATCATTTTTTTATAATTGATTTATCAACGTTATAGTACAAAAAAAATATAATAAAAAAGTTAATTATTTCAAAAATTAGCAGTGATTAAAGTGAGGGGTTTCAAAAAGTCGACACGTGACCATGGCCACGATTGCAACCCTCCTCCTAGTAATCCGAAATGAAAAAAAAGATTATTAATCTAGAATGATGTTGCAAAGGCATATACTAAGATTAAGTTGAATTTTTTTTGGCAAAGTGGCGACTGTCTGAAAAATAAAACATTTTCTAACCATTTTTTGAGTTTCTCGAATTTTTTAAAAATAGTAAAAATGGAAATTTGTAGTAGACCCAGAGAAATCGTGGACATCGTATTGAAAAAGACAGTTTTGAGAAAACCGCAAAAGGTAGGAAACAGAAGAGGATTACCATGGTCAAATAGCTGTATCTCCGAAAATAATTAAAAATTTTTAAAAATTGTCTAGTACAAATATTATTGAATTGTTAACCTTTGAAAACATAAAAAACGATTTTTTGGAATTTATACACTAGAATACTCCCTTAATAGCTACCATTAACCATCAATTTACCATCACAAATGAATAATTATTTAATTGAATTTTAACACAAAAAATATTTATAACAAACGTATTGAAATATTTAGAATTAATTGCTAGAGTTTTATAAACAAAATATTTTTAGTAACTTATAATGCTTACTTTTGAGAAACAAAACTAGAAACGTTGGTAATTTAGATAAATACCGTGTTTAACATTTTTTTCATGTCCTTAACTGGACAGTTGTAAATCAAATAGAGAATATTAAGAAAAAACATTTTATGCAATTAATTCGTTGGAAGTCCCTACCGATTTTAATATATATGTACTTTGCAAACTAGATCCGATGTGAATTATTCTTGAATTTTCATTTTATATCATTTTGCTTATATATTAAATCATTTTATACTAACTAATAAAAAAAAATCAAAGATGGTAATATTTCCTGGGTTTTCGGTTGTATTTTATTTTTATTATAATTTTTTAATTTCAAGCAGTTTATGGGACATCTTTTTCATGAACATCGCAATAAAATAAAAACATAACCGTTAAACTTAAAATAATGAAAAATTACTATTTTCTGTTATCAAATGCTCAATTGATATATGATTATATTATATGCGATTTATCAAAAGCTACAAAAATTTACATCAATAATAAGGATTACTAAATGCACATTTGTTAAATATAGCTGTAAAATTGAAAAATTAAACAGTAGCATAACATTTCAAAATAATTTCGTGATACGAGAAATTTTAGAATCCTAAAAATTTGCCAGTAACTTTCGCTTAATAAACCTCACACGAATTCTTTAGTAAAAAAATATAGGGATCAAATATTATATTTTATTTGTAAACCCTACAAAACAAAATCATTATTCTATTCTGAGTCATGTCACGATAAACAATGCAGCAAATACCTCGATCTTAGTTTAATTATGAACGTCATAAGATACAAAGATTCATTATTCCCACGCGAGCTTTAATCAATTTGCGATGCATACTCGTATGCATATTAAGAAAAAAGATTCTTCACGCTTTCATTGAAATTCACTAATTATATCGGAATAGAAACACTATCGCTCTCACATCTCACATGATCTATTCAACGCTAATTATTATTGCTCATTATCGAAATCCCAGCAGATTATAATAATAGAAGACCATGAACTGATCGGAGAAATTAATAACAGTTGAGAAATTATTCACGAAGGAATTTTTTTTAAATGATGTGAATTATAAATAAATAAATACTTATGGTCATATTGTTAAAGCAAATTTTGAAATCACTGAAATATTGTTCTTTTGTTTAATTCTAGGGACACAGAGTATTAGATACACTATTATAGCACAATATATGTATAAAAACTAGATGTCAACTGCTTGTTTGAAAATAAAGCTTTCGCTTTTTACTAATAACTATTCAAAAAGATTTCTAATATATATCTTACAACCAAACTTATAATATGTAATTGTACTAATTATAGAGCACATTTTAGAATAAATACGGTGTATGTTTCAAAAGCGCGTGCCATTATTCCAAACTCTAATGAATTTATAAAATTTATAAATAATGAGGGCCATAATGTTTTACGATATTCTTTTAGACCATTTACTCTATCATCATACAAAGCTTTTAAATAAAGCATCATACAAAGCATGAATCATTTAAAGCATTTACCTTATCATCATACATATTATCAAAATCGTAAACTAGTTGTGCATGGAATTGTGCGATAAGGCAAACTGCTGAAAATTTCCATATCTTTTAAAATTTTTAAAAGCTTTAAAATTTTTTGATTATGTTGAAAAAATAGATTTTTGAAAACTTTAAAATTTTTGAAAAAAATGTTTTTTTTAATTTGATTTTTTCACATTTTGAAATTTTTGGTATTTTTTATCCAATGCGTAGCTGTTTTAGAGACGAAATGTCAAAGCACGTAAGCGCCGCGTTGCAGTCTAATTGTTAAACATTATAAATCTTGCTATGGAACTCAGAAATGTATACAAAATGTGCTTATGTCAAATGATCATTTTTGACCGCCAAATGACATTTTTTTACATTTTTTTACATTTTTTATTAGATCTTCAAAACCGCTGCACCTGCCTTCCTAAAAATTTAATCAATTCTTTATTTCATCAATACAAGTAAAATATTTTTTGAATTATTCACATCGGACGCTTGGGTCTCCCAAAAACGGTTGATAGGTCTCCAAAACGTCGGCGAAAAAATGAATCGACACTTACATACATACATACACACACACACATCCATTTTTTCTAAGGTAAGCCAAAATGTTCAGAAACTTTTGATACGTAAAGATATATAAAAATTTTCATTTTCGATTTTTTTTTTTGCGATTACTATAACTTGCGCTACGGGAAGGTAAAAATTATGAAGGAAACATCCTTCCGTTCTTTACCATAAATTTAACTGCACGGTTCCCAACTGATGTCTTAAAGTGTTTTAGAATTTTCAAAATTAGACGTGGACTAAAATTTTTGTACTTTTTTGTTAATTCTAAAGAAACGCCTCTGCTGATCGTCTTGCAAAACGAATCAATACGAGCGTTTAAAGAGTTTCATCAAACCACTATTAAATTTTTGAAATTAGTGTAACTGTATCTTGAAAAAACGTCAACGAATGGTTAAAAATATGCTCTCTATTTTTCTATGCTCTAAATTTCGATCTCAAACGATTAAAAATGACTTGAAATGTCTAGAAAATAAACTAGGATAACGTATTTTTTGGCAAAAACAGAAATTTCTCCTTGCTTAGTGAACTTAGATAAATCTGGTGAGGGGGCGTTTATTAATCACGTGAGGTTTTTAGGAGGAGGGAGGTTTGGCAAAAATGACAAAATATCACGTGGGGATGAAAGCGGTATCACGTGTATTTATTTTTTACCTGAAGTTACGTCAAAAAAATTCAAAAATGTTACAATTCTTTCTCGTAACTAAAATACACGTTATATTTAGTGAGAGAGGAAGGTAATTTCGAATATCACCACGTATCACCAAGGAAGGGAAAGGGTCCAAAAATCCTTCAAAAATCGATCACGTTATTCATGGATGCCCCGCTGCATTAAATGCTAATAACTATTACATGTAAGGAAGCGCTTATTTTGCGGTCACCAAACTATGTCTATTTATATTAATAAATGAAGCTAAAGCTAGAAATTAAAATTAAAATTTTATAAACATTTTCTTTGTGTTAATGGTTTCTTGTCATTCTGCATCAATAAGTATTCGAAAACCTCACTCGTGATAGTTTAAGTTAAATGATATTGAAGCACATGCTTTAGAAAATAGAACGTAAAAATTGACTTTTACGTCAATATCTATCTATAGATATTACATCGTTCAAAATGGAACTTTGTCTATTAATAAATCATTATATGGTATGTGTCTATCAATATATATATATATATATATATATATATATATATATATATATATATATATATATATATATTAGGATTTTTGCAGTTATTATAGTAAAACGATGTTTATTATTATAACTTTAAAATAATACTTGCGACAGCGGACAGCTCTTAATATTAATGGGTAATACATTGAATTCATCGCTTTATTACGTGACATTATTAAACAGAACTGCAAAGTTAGTTATTATCTTCATTTGAAAACAAAGTTTGATTCATAAAATATAAATCAACAAATATATAAGTGATGTTTTTGTTTATTGGTTTCGGTACATATAATATGATTTACTGTACTCAAGAAGCGATGGATGACTTGAACAAGAAGAGCGATTGTTTAAAACAATTGGGCATCATTGTTATTGATTAAACATTTGAACAGACTATTACCTTATTCTATGAATTTGATATAAGACGTTTTGATAACGATTTCATATTATAAATTTTAAATATATATATATATATATATATATATATATATATATATATATTTATTATCTTCGAAGTAATCCAATGAATTTTGAATTATCGTCAGTTTAGAGTAGACAAAATTAAAAATGTTATTTTTTGAACGAGTTCTAATATTCTTTAACTATAATGCTAAAAAAAATCCCCAATATTATTCTGCTACATTTGTAATAATTTTTTGCTAACAAACAAACTGAAAATATAGTGTTTTAAAGAAACAATCTGTACTTGTTAAGTACGGAAAACTAACAAAAAACTCTATCACAAAAACACAAAATTGTGTTTTAGAGAAACAATCTATACTTGTTTCTATGGCTAATTAACATTTCAATTATCTCACAAGGATACAAAACTTTAGAAAATACAAGGATTGCTATTGTTTGGTTCGATGTACAATTTCTCTATTTGCTACCAAGGTGTAATTTTAATTTCTTTCGTCATGGTAATTTTGCACTTTTACTCTTTTATGGAAAACTATTTATATCTTTTTTTAAAACTTTAATAAAAATAAATCACAATTAAATAAAAATTGAGTTAATACATTATATTGTTTCAAATCATCTTGGCATACCTTAGAAAAAATGTACGTGTGTGTGTATACATGTGTGCATACAGTTTTTCGCCCACGTTTTTCACGAGAATCGGTTCGTATTGACGATCAGGGAGCAAAATATGCAAAAGTAGCACTAATTAAGGAAACGGATCATCTAATTAAAAAAAAACATTATGCTTGTGAGAGTGTGAAAATATGATTAGTTTTTGGGGGACGCTAAAAAAAATTATTTCCAATTTTTTTTTGCAATATATGAAAATTATTTGGATTTCAATTCTAATTCGGGCTAAACACATTAAAATTCCTCGACTATTTCATTACAGTACTGGAAGTTCCAGCAATTTGCCTTTAGACGCGATTCCATACACCACTAGTTACAGTTTAATTTTACAGTTACTTTGCGGTGCTTGCGTGGCGACCAAACGAGTAACAGACGATGAGGCTTCAAGAGGTTTTCTCCTGCGCCAAAAATTATCACGAGAATGGTCCCTGCTGAATAATATAACATGGAGCCAAGCAGGATCATCTCTGGCCGACGCAGTATATGGAGGATATGTCATTATCACCGCGGGACTACTTTTCGGAAGAATATTTTCCGGTAGTAGCGCTTCGAGAGCGGGCAGTGTTGCGGAAAAGTTTTTGTTAGGAATCGGCGCCGTGTTATTTATTATATTAGGTGATTAAATTAAAAACAAACTCTCGTTTTCACTGAAAGTATGAATGCATTACTTTTCTGTATTGTAATATTATAATTTAACGTAAGAAAATACTCCTAGATATTTATAATTAATGCCATAAATTATTTTCATAGTAATAATTGGTGCGTAGCAGTGTTAATCTTTTTGATTTGATTCGGTCTTTCATTAATAATGATATTAATAAATGGTACACAAATTCTTTTTAAACTTTTTTGGAAGTCAGCATCAATATTTAAATATCATACAGATTAAATTATTGCTGTTTTTCGAAAAAATGAGAAGGTTTATTAAATTTTTCAACAACTAATCAAACAATAGAAAATTGACTTCAGTTCCTAGCGAACTGCCTAAGAATCAATATTTCGTTAATTATGCGTTAAATAAATAATAATGAAAAAGTGCAACCTGAAAAATAGATCCCTAACTTTAGCGTTATTTCACCTTTTTGTGAAACTTTTAGCTTGTATTTTAGTGATAAAAACAATACGAGTGTATTTGCATTATTATACGTATGTGCCAAATTGGCAAAGCCAAAACTTTATTTAAGAGACTATGCTGTTACATTATATTTTATTATCTTTTATGGGTTTATTTATTTTTATGGTTGTAGGTTCTTTAGAATTGGCTTCGCTCGACTCAATACCAGAAAATCTTTTAGACAACGCAGCAATTTTAGGATGTTTATCATTATTAGTTGCTGCATTATTTATCGTAGACGCTGCACGGAAAAGTTCCGGACTCAAAGTATCAGGTAATAATTCTAACCAATAGTGTTTTCTTCTCTCGACTTTGTATACAGATTCAATCATTTCCACAAAATTTAAGCAAATACAAATCAGCAAAGTAAAATTGCCACATTGCAGAAAAACAAACACAAGTTTATGCAGTTTAATTTTTTTCTTGTTTCAGACAGAGCAAATGATTGATGTAATTTATAATAATAGAACAATTAGACAGATCTACAAAAAAAGTTGGCCGTGCTGGGTGTGAGACATTTTATCCAACGTATTGTTTACCCTTAACCACGGGTCTAAAGCCAAAATAAGATATATAAAAAAATATTTTCTGGTTCTTTTGTCCATAAATGATCTATGCAATGGATTTCTGCAAAGCATTTGTCATCTCTGTTAATATCGAACATATTTTCTGCAAATACTTTATTAGATTATCAAGAGGTAATGGGGAGTAAATATGTTTGCAAATTATATGGTATTATAAGAAGATACTCAGCAGAGATGAAAAAAGCGTTGCAGAACTCTGTTGCACAGGTCATATAAGAAGAAAAAAGACAGGAAGGGAAAGAAATTATAAAATTTTAACCATCATGCAGAAAAATTACTAGATTAGAGATTTTGTACTTGTTTTTTTCACTTTTCTCCGTTTTGTTTTTGCAGTTAGACCCCCAATTTTGACTTTAGATTAGTGGTAAACAGTAAAAATACATTGGAAAACAAATGTCGCACACCCACAACAGAATTTTTGTGGACCTGTGTTATTATTTGTATATTAAGTTCTATAAGCAAAGATGATCGTAAGCTTATAATCAATGATTTTTATTAAATCAATGTAATATCCGCAAGGATCACAGACAGAACCTGCGAGCGGATACGCTAGATTCGACGACGTCACGGACGGTGTGGCCCAATTTACGAAATTTGGTTCTATTAGAGATGAGTCAATGCAAGAAAAGGAGAAATCAAATTTGCAACGGGAATACCAAGAGCAACAACTAGAAACCCAACAACAGCAGCACCCATCGCAATACCAGCCCCACATGGTTGCTGTTCTGCCGAGAGAACCAGCCCCGCAAAGGTCAGAACTCTAAAAGAGTTCATCATTTCTTTTATGACTATTCTTACTTTTTATCCAATATTTTTCTTTTATTTTCGAATAATTATAAATCAAAACAAACTTGCTGCGATGGTAACTGAAACTGGTATATTGAAAGATCACTTTATCAATTCATTAATGACCATTATCTGAACAATATAACATATGAATAAAAACAGCAATCTATGGAATATTTTCTATCTGATTTGTAATCTATCTATTAATTTTCTAATTTATTACTTTTGATTTTCTTTTATTTAAATAGGTTAGAACAAGTAACCAGCGTCATTTTACCAACTAAACAGAGCCCGGTGTTCTCTCGAGTGACTTCTGGAGACAGGGCTGTAATCACCAGGCAGGGTGATTGTCATGAATCAGAAATAACTCCAACCAGCCCCGGATTTGTCCAACAAGCTGCTAGACAATGGGAACGAGCGGCAAAGACCAAAAGCAAAATGCCAGGAACAATCACGCAATGCTGATAAAAACTTCGAGAAAAAATCCAGTCTCATACTTATCGAATCCAAAGACTATTAAGGGTATATCGTCAATGAAGATTGAAGCAAATATAGTAAGAAACAATAATTATAGTGAGCTCTCTAGATAAAAATGTTTCTTAATAATTCTTTTTTAATAATTTATATAAATCTAATAAAACGTAACAAAGAATCTAGATTTAAATGATGTTTTATATTATGAAGAAGTGAATAAGATAAAATTGTACATTTTTGAGTATTTAGATATTTAGAAAAAAATAATAAAAATAGAAAAAAAATAATTGTAATGTAATACGTATGAATTCGCCAGTTCATGGAGTTTTTTGACAATGTAAATAATATACATTTCAAAATCGATAATTTGATATGATAGATCGTACTTGGCGACTCGAACCATATTCATATAATATACGATCCTAGAAACTTCGCTAAACAAGCACCTCTCATAACAAGTCATTCTCAGAATATGCAAAAAGGTTTCTTAGCACTTTATATACGTGCATTATATACAATTTGTATAATATTTTTATTGTACTTATTATTACTTATCACCAAAAAATTAACCCTATTAATTATTAACCGTCTAAAATACTTATATTAAAATAATAACTGAGTTGGCCCAATCAATCTGTACAAATATCAATAAACAAAGCCAATATTAATTTTAGACAATATTGTGGATATTAACGCAATATCGTAAAAATTATAGTAAAAAATAGAATAAAAATGGCGATTAATTACTTAGTTCATTATTAGTGCACAATTGGTTTTCTAAAATAACGAATATTGATTTTGAAATTTAATATTGTTTAATTAAATTTGTAAGTCATAAGTTAACTATTTTTTATAAAAGGTATTGCGCTTTCTGTAGTATTTAGCTATTTGACAAAAGAGTACTTAATAAAATGTATAAATAATATACTATCAGAAAATTATTTATGAAGTTCAGAAAATTATGAAAACTATTAATAATGTTAACGAATATATGCAAATATGTCCATTACACAATTGCAACATATTTATCAGTCTATATATAGTATATCCATATAAGAGGAATCTTGTTAAGAAGTCATTTAACTAAATTTATTAATATAATATATAAAAAAATAATATATTACTAAACATGAATAAATGCGAATTATTATTTTGGAAAATCAATTCCATTTGAATAATCTAAATTTTCAGCTTGTTGGTGATATGCGCCACCATTGCTGCATCAGGTAATGATAGATGAGGATTTCGAAACTCCCATCGCTTCGAAATATGACTCCAAGCTCTTTCTCGCGTTAAGCCAAGTGGTGTGTCGAGCAAAACCGACCAGTCCGGCTGCCAACTTCCCATCAGCATCTTTATTATTACATAATAAACTTTACAAACTTGAATTGGAAGTTCAATTAGAACTTTATGATAAAATTCGTTTGACAAATAATTTTACCATTCGCCAAAAAAAGAAATAGTTAAAAAAATAATTAAACAATAACAGCAAAAATATTCAGTACTAGGCAACAATTTGTATTGCAACTAAGCAATACAAATTTACGAACCGTGATAAGATACTACTTGCAAGTAGTATCAGTAGTAAATCTAAATAGAGAAGCCAAACAATAAGATGCGTTTTCCTTCACCAAAAAAACCTGTGAACATTATAGCCAAGTAACCCCTAAGTCGACCTCTAGAACGCCATGATCGACGCTAATCAACTACTTTTCAATAATATACGATTATAGAATAATACCTATGCAAGTTGTGCTTTAAGTTAAATAAGAGAGTATTGATTATGCAGGGTGAGGGCTATTTATTTTCGCAGTTGTGCTAATTTAACAATTTTTATAAAAACATATTTTCATAAAAACTAGTCCATCTACAGGGCAACAAAATAATAAGATGGCAGAACTTATTAATTACGGAAGAATAAAAACACAGAAGCATTTAAAAAATAGAGATTTACCTGATCGAAGGGTCTGTGGCGAATATAAAACATGGTTTCCAGAAGTTTAGTTCTTGGAGGAGTCGTCAACTGCCCAGGAAAATTTTCAAAATCGTTAACAGGAACTTCACTAACCCCTAACTTCTGCAGTATCCAAACGGAATTACAAGTTACATAATCGTGCAAAATCTGACAAAGAAATAAAAATTTGTTAAACAATTAATGTACAGAACTAAATAGTTAAAAATATTGGATCTATATAAAATAATTTTTCATACCATCAACTATGAACTTGGTAAATAATTTTAATACTATGCTTAAATTACCTTAACACACTTTTTCCCATAAAATGTCATGAGTACATCGCTGACAGACATTTCTGGAGCATAATTTGTATATTCTATACCCAAATCCTTGCAAGCTTGATTGATTGCCGAATTGGCACTTTTATTCTCTTCATCCTCAATCTGAAAATTAAAATTTTTATGATAATTACTTAAACTGAATATAACATATTTTAATATCTTTGAAACCTATTTATACAATATAATATATTGCTTCAGTTAAGCACTTACATTTAATGTGGTACCAAAACTCAACATAAAATTATCCATTTGTGCAATATCTCCGTCCAAGTTTCCAACCATGTCCTCCACACCAGCGTCCTGAACACGAGATACAAATTCTGCCATTTGCTGAGCATGTTTATCGTCTTCATAGATATAACATAATGCCTCTGCCAATTGATCACGGATATTTAGAAGAATTTTACCATCTATTGGAACTTGTCCAGGAATCATAAGTTGTTTTTCAGACGAATTTATCAATTCCGTGTATAAGGCAGACAATAACAACTGAAGAAATATTGATTGTCCCATAGGATGTATGTTGGCTGGTAAGAGTTCCGTTAAAAAGTTTGATATTGTTAGTACTGAAGATGGTAAGCAAATCAGCAACTCCGTGAAATAGGTTAAAGCTTGTGACATAGCCTGTATATGTGTGCATAGTTATTATTTATTTTTATTGGTTAATATTAATTTTAAATATTAGTTAATATTGGTTAAAATTAATAGCAACTGATTAATTAGTTGTAATTTACAACTATATACATTAAGAAATAAAAATAAAGTGTTACATTCGAGTAACAGAATCATGACAAAACTTCGAGAAAGTAATCGTATTGTGAACAAAATATGTATTTTTAAGTCCGAATAGAAATCACTAAGCTTTCAGCATAAATTTAGTAGTAGGTCTAAATTTTGAAATAGGAAATTGCAAAAATAAGTAACTTGAGAAATACTGTTATAGATTTAGGAACATGCATAATTGCTTAACTATTTATATAACATACTTGATACATACTGGACCCATTATGTACATAAGCACACAATGATTGAACGATTGGCTGTATTATAGGATATATTAAATTCAATGTTGCCTCCAGCCACGGTGGCCTTCTTTGATTCCACATCTAAAAAAAAATCATTGGTTGTAGACCCCTTTGTCTATTAATACAAATGATTTTTTTCGAATTATAGATTTGTTACTTGAGTTTTATCCAAACAGTCCGCCCATGTTTTATCCCTGCATTTGTCCAGCGCTGATACAATGGTGTGTTGAAGATCGCAAGGTCTGCCAGTTATCAAGAGTACATAAATGAGACTGGCTACGACGGCACAATTATTTGCTCCTATAGGATCTTGAATGCCTGATCTACATTATAATAATAAAAAAATGAAATATATATGTTTAGTTTGTTTATTGTTTAATAAATTATTTGAATTATGAAATAACTCTAGCAATCCATACAAGTTCAGTTAGAAACCATTATATTAAACCAATATTAGAAAATGTTTTAATAAATTTAATCATAAAGTCGCTTCAAATATTATTCAAATAACTAAACCAAGATTATTTAGAGTTAAATTATTTTATGCATGACAAATATAAGCGTGTGCAGATTTTTGATCTATAAAATTTTTGAACATTAAAAAGTTTATTGTAAGTAATTTTATTTTCCTGATCATCAGTTTTGAGCGCTGAACCATATCAAACATCAAATTTCGTTTCAAAAGTATACCGGATCTACTAAATCTAAACCATAACCAAAACTACGTTGAAAACTAACTCTGGTAAGTATAATCGGTGAATATGATCCATAGTACGGAACCAAATTGAACGGATGTAAAAAATATAACGGATATTTTTGTTTTTTTTTCTGAACATTTATTGAATGTTTCAAACATCGCGGTACCCCAAAATCGTAAAAAAGATGTGTATTATGCGTGTGCTCTATATTTTACCTTTATAAAAAAATATTTTTCTTGTTGGCATATCGTTAAATAAGTAGAATAAAAGCGTATGCTCTAATTAATTATTCATTCCTAACAAAATGATCAGTAATTTAAGAATCCATGTTCTCTAGTTATTAGTCCTAATAATGATCTTTGCGACGACTACTTGGCCCAATCAAAACAATCACAAATTATGATAAATAAAATAAAGAATAACAGTTAAACAATCATTCAAAAATAAAATATTTTGAACTCTTACTTTTTATTATCATCCATCGAAGGCGAGCAATCGTATGTGCAAAGAAATCCATCACAAGCTTGAGTTTTGATAACTACTTTCTTTGATGTTACCGACCCGCCGTCCATATCATCAGACATAGGTAAATAATTAATTAAATGATGTAGAATTATAGAAGATACTGCACAATCGCGCATAAGCAATAACTGAAATTTAAATTAAATATTTTTATCAGCATTTATATGTGAAAAAGTTTGTTTTGATAGTACAGTATCTTTCCTCTCGATTATCATAAGCCATATTATATCACGTGTATCAATTTCAAATACAGGATGAAAATAACTATTGTGATGCAAACTATATTAAACTTACTTCTACCTAATAATTTGAAAATGTATGATAAATGCCTTTGAATTTAACTTATTGTTAGTCTGTATCAGATCAGATAGAAAGTACTACTTATATGAATGATTCTCTAAACTTACTTTTAACAGCAGTGGCCAAGTAGGTTGAGGCTGCGCCAAATAGACCTTCAGTTCCAACGCAATAGCTGCTCCTGGTGTTAGATCAAGCATACGAGTTGCAAATTGATTTCCGGACTCGGCGGAGAAGAGATGTGGGTTCGTCATCACTATCCATGGACTCGAACAGCTACCTCTTGATTTAAATAACCCTATTAGATCAACATCCTTACGAAAAACCTGAAACATAAATAATTTTAATTTGTCGCTTAAATTTTTAATACTGTAGTGAAGAATTGTTTAAAAAGCTTGCAAAATAATTAATCAACCCTGTACAAAGTAGAAAGTGGAGCGCCCCTCAAAACCAATCCGGCCATAAGTTCCTGGCATTTGGCGTGTATGTCTCGAACCGCTTTATCTTCCGCTGCCAAATTGATGCCGCTGTATGCTTCGCCGCTTTCGCAGACAGCGGGCAGTAGTTCCCCGCAGCAAAGCAGCAAATTTCCTAAATCGACTCTTAGCAAGTCAGCACGAGCTCTGCTGGGGCACGTCTGGAATTTTTATTATTCAGTAATATCATTAACTTTAGATATGGAACGATTTAAATACAACAATCTAGTTCCTAAGTAACTATAATTTATGAAATAATTATGACTATCTTATTAAACTTAATGACAATCAACGTAATGGCAAATAAAACATTACACATATTAAACACAACAGCAAAAATATCAATAAATAAATAATATAAATTAGCCATTCATCTCCTTATTCGTGAGCATGGTTTACTGAAACCAGTGGTGTTGTGCTAATATTTTTTTGCCGGAACGCTAAAATTGAAAAACCGGTTTCCATGTTTGTTCCGGTTCCGTTCGAAAAGGAAAAAAAGAAAAATTATTACAAAATTCATTTTGTGCACATATATGTATGTTTATTACAATAATAGGAATGTTTAATAAAAATTAGTTAAATTATGGTTTATAAAATTCACTTATTAAATCACTTTCTGTATGTAGCAATTCTTTTTAATTTTTTTTTTTGCCGGAACGCGTTCCGGTTCAAAAATGATTTTCCGGAACGACGTCTGGCGCGTTCCGGCTCGACAACACCACTGTCTGAAACTATTATTTTATATAAAAAATAACTTACTTGGGTATATCTAACAGTAAGTATAGATAGAGTTTCATTTAACATTCCTTGAAATACTCTTTGAGCCATTAGTGGAGGCACCGTTGTCCACAAATCCTGCTGCGTACCTATAAATAAAATAATTCATTAGATACACTTACTTAGTTATCAAATCATGTATATTGAAAGAATAAACGAAGACTTATTTTCATATATAATGATATGTGCGCAATAAATTTATACCATAAAAGAAACTGTATTCTTTAGTTTAAATTAATAAACAAAATCGCTTTATATACGCGTTCGCGAACATTTCGATTTTTTTGCCGGATCGTGAAATACCTCCGTTATCATCTTGCAAGCAAAAATACAATTTCTTATTGATTCTAAAATACTAGTATCACCTTTCATGTATAGCCACCACATTTGTATTATGTATGAACCGCGTTCAGATTCAAAAAACGGCTGTGGATTCTCCCAGTCAAGACAATCAGCATCTTGTAAGATATACAGTGAAAGCAGCCTACAGTGTAAATCTAGTAGTCGTTCAGCTAAAGCTTCTGCCATTTCTGAATATTGTTTATGGGAAACTTTTAGAGAACCCGATTTTTCACCTGGCGGTCCACGACACTTGGTTTGTGTGACACGCTGTAGATAACAAAATAGACAATTTCTTATAAGCGCGGCGGCACCAATTGTGGCGGTAAGTACTGCCAAATCGGCGTGATCCAAAGCTTCTTGTGATAACGTGTGTAAATGCTCTGAAAATGATTTTTAATACAGCGTTACATTTTTTTCATGATTCTGAATTATTTTACTGACGGTGAGATAACGAAGCGGTATGCACGAAAAATTTACTTTATATTTAAAACTCCAATTAAATAAGAATAGCAATCGTGATAAGTTTTTAAAATAATTTATCTGCTAACCTAGTAATTGGTCGGCCGATTTTGTGATCATACTAACAAATTTTCCAGGATCAGATGCTCTTATAATGCCACCGCATCCACCAACATACTCAGGAACTTCTGTAGTTCCTGACTCACCTAAAGGCCCTGCTGCATCGGCCACAACACCTTTTCAAGACATCGTTAATAAGATATATAAAAACGAAAAATGTATATATATATATATATATATATATATATATATATATATATATAATCTTAGGTAAAGATTAGTAGTCAATAAATTAAAAACTATATTATCACAAATTTCTTTGGATTTGATTTGATGTTAAAAAAGTGATACAAGTAAACATATATCCGCATGTACATCGGTAATGTACTTCTCATTTGTTCTCGGCTTACTTTATTACTACATAAAGAACATAAAGTATAATAAATAAATTTTATAAACAATCCTCACTGATTATTGCGTTATCAACATGGGATACATTCATTTTAATTTTTTATCAATTGAAAACTCCGGTTTTGAACTCCGCCAATTCAGGCATATTTAAATGTCCAATTCAGGCGAAGAAAATAAAAAATGTGAAAAGGCAAATTTTCAAATAGTAACAACAAAAAACTTGAATCTTTTGCTTTACAACTTCTAGTAAAGTGAACAAAAATTTCTCGCAACAAATAAATTATATTCTTAAATATATTTGAACATTTGCATATTTTTATCATCATAGAAATTATCATAATGCGGAACTCGAAAATTAATAGGAATTAGTAAACGACATTGCATCGTTCAAAAATCAGTAACTTCTCCGCACAAGATCACCGAAACTTCAAGTAACCAAACACAAGCATACTACTTCTATTTAAATAACACCCTACAGTAATATAATGAAAAAATACTGTAACATTTTATATTACCTAATAACTGATCTGCAGATTTTGCAATCATGCTAACAATTGTTTCATGATCGGATGCTCTTATAATGTTATCGTTTGCACCCTCGTTCTCGGATTCATCTGTACTCCCAGATTTAAGTTCTAAATCTTCTAAAGGTGCTGTGGCATCTGCTACACCTCCTTTTAAAAATATTACAGTATTTTATAGATAACACATTTAGACCAAATTTTTTTTAATAGGCGTATAGTGTCCATAGTTTGTCAAATATACCATCAGTTAAATATTACGATGCAATACTTTATGATTTAGTAAGACAATAAAACTAAGTTAATTAATAGAAAGTAGTCAATAATGGTAATGCATATCAGTATATCAGAATAAAATAAACTTTCGTTGTTCACTTAATTTGAGAAACTAGTTGTAAGTGGCATTTCGCGTTGTGGCAAATTGCATGAACTACCTGTTGAGTGTTAATATTTCATGTAATCAATATTATTTTTTTTATTTATATATGCGCTACCTGTCTGCTAAAACTACAAAATTCTTAATTTAAAATTTGTATATTAATGCTTCAAAACCATTCATATTCTTTATTAATTGCTTATGTTGATTATATCTTCGATACTTGTTATTGATAAATTACCTTCAAGCAATCCAGAACCTCTTCTGTAAGCAGCTATATATTCTTCTTCCCACCACGTAACGATTTTGACTGAAGCGAAAGAAGCAGATCGTGGAAAATCTAATCGACCACCTACGACTCCGGGACAAATGGTTTCTGATAACACAGTTTGTTTTTGCTATATTTAGACAAAAATAAACTTGCAGTTTGAAAAAAAAATTGTCAATGTACACTATATTATTTGTTCATTGCAGATTAACAAAGGTGAGTGTAAAAATGTAAGTACAATAAGAAAAAAAATCAAAATTGATCAAAGAGAAAATGCAAAATAATGTTATCAGAAATATATAAAAAAAATAAATAGTAGAAAATATATAGTAGAAATAAATGAGAAAAATACACATGCATCAAATAAAACATTTTTATTTTTATAAAATACAGATTATAAAATTGAAGCAAAATCATATCATATAAAATTGTATAATTATACTATACATAACTTTAATATCATTACAATATCTTATTAAAAATATGGCAATCAGTCAAATCATAACTCTCATTAATATCTATAAAACTCACTTGGTAATATTGCATATCTCTCTGCAATAAGATTGGAACTCTGTCCATGAGGTTGCCTTCTTCCATTACCTCCATGATGATATTTTATTAAAATGATATTGTAAAATTTGAAAGACCTAATATTCTAAATGATTATTTATATGTTTCCCTATTTAGATCAGTCTATCTGCTTCCATGAGCTAAATTCATAAAGTCCACTTTAGATTTTACTATAAGTTCAATTTCTTTTTGTAATAATTCATGCATTGACATTCCATCATGTTTGTATAGCCAATAACCAGAACCATCTGCTATAAAATCATAACGTTTTGGCCCAGAAGTAGGGGAACTCAGCCAAATTTGTTGATTTGGTGATTGACGATTAATTACATAGCTTCCATATGGTTCACCAAAGTTAATAGTTAACACACCATCCTAGAAAAAAATTATAACAATATAATTCAGAGAATATGAAGTCTACGGATCAAAATGAAATTTATCTTTACTTTTCTAATGCAAGTCAAAATACTTGGTACTATATGTAAAAGATTGGATATAATGGTAAAATGTAAAATACAATAAAATCTTGAAAATAAATTAGAAGTATTAACAAGATTTGAAGAATTAATGTAGATAATTGAAGCACAAAACTGGCAATATAATGTTGATTATCGTTTAGTTTTATTTGAATCGTGCTATTTTGCCTGGAGAGTAAATTTGATTTTGCGCTTGACATTGATATTTTAAAGGCACATCTACTAAAAGCATCTTATTATTTTTATTAACTAGGATGAATCACTCACAATATATTTGAAATAACTTAGAAGTAATAAGCTTCAACAAAATAAATATAAAAAAAATTAAATATGGAAGTGGCAATATGATGTGTATTGTTTATCTAGTTTTATATTATTAGGGTAAGGCAGGGCTTAAAGGCCCGAGGGTTAAAAAGCCTACCATAAAGACATTTAAAGTACATATAGTAACTATACTATTATAAAGTAGAAGACGAGAGATGTGTAATAAGCCATCACCATAATACTCACGGTGTTGCTATTAGAAGGTGAAAGGCCACATATCAATATTCATAAAAAAAGTTTTTCTTCGTTGGTAGTTTTTTTGGTTTTGAGCTCGTTTATTTGGACAATGATACCTGAATATAGTTTTCAAGTATACGTTATTTGTTTAATAAGATGTATTATTATTTTAAGTTAGATTCAACAGTTTTTTTTTTCATATAATCTATATAAAAACTTACATGTGTGTGGGGTAAAAAAGACCAACTAAACCCTTACCCTGGCAAAGTTATAACAATAAGAAAAAAGTGAATTAGGTTGAAAAAATTATTTTGCAAGAGATAAGATAAATCAAATTAATAGTTATTCTAAATTTGCTGATGAATATTTCTGATAAAGTACCAGACCAAGGTGACCATAAAAAATGTGACCATATAATTTGTATCATGCATTGGTTAAATAATATAGCAATTATTTCGTAAAATCTCTTTAAAATTAAAAATTGGATATGTTTGCCCCTGGGTGTCCCTTTTTAAACCATAGGCGAGGCAAGATGAATTTTAGAAAAATAGTAAAGAAAGCGCTACTAGTATTAAATTTCTATAATCGTTTGATACATGTTATTTGTGGTGATGTAGTTCATTTAGTTTAGACAGTATAATTACTGAAAGTCAAGTTGAACCTTTGTAGCATACCTTACCATGCTAATTTACTTTATGAGCACATTTGCGTTTGCACTTAATAATATTTTAAATGTTGAGCTATTGGAAGCATTTTATTTGTTAAACTAAGATGAAACACTTAGTAAATTAATACAGATTATAATATGACGAAACATTATTATTAAAAAAGTAATGGTAACATGTAAAACTAATCAAAATCATGAAAATAAATTAGTGGTAGTAAGAATTAGTTTATCGTTTATCTTAACTTTTATTTGAATATCATGTTATTTTACTTTAAGTGCATTAAGTACATTTGGTTTAGACAGTATAACTATTGAAAGTAGAATGAACATTTGTGCCCCGCCCTGCCCTACCATGTTAATTTATTTTACGAGCATATATGCTTTTGCTTAATATTTTTATTTCAAAGGTTGATTTACTGAAAGCATTTTATTTGTTAAACTAGGATGAAATATTTTCAGTAAATTAATATAGATATAATATGAGCAAACACTATTTTGAAAAAAGTAATAGTCACATGTAAAACTAATCGAAATCATAAAAACTAATTAGAAGTAGTAAGAATTAGTTTATCGTTTATCTTAACTTTAATTTGAATATCATGCTAGTTTACTTTAAGTGCAT
>NW_020538040.1:51903451-51935058 GCF_003426905.1 Ctenocephalides felis | reverse complement strand
TTCAGCTGAAATAAAAGATCGGTTTCAGGAATTCAAAGTAAGAAATTTATTCATTTTTAGAGTGATTTATTTACATATGAAAGTTGTTGATTATTTTTAGGCACGTATTCTTGAAAACCCACTAATTTTTGTAGATCCAAAAAGTTTTCAAATTCCTGAAAAGTTGCATTTAACTATTGGAACAATGTGCCTTATGGATAATGAGGATAGAGCACTAGCTGCAGAATATTAAATGAATGCAGAAAATCTGTAATAGAGTAAGTGCCGTTTTTTAAATAAATATAAACTCAATCAAAAGATTACCCATGCGATATGATTGTAGTCCTATTCTTGAAAAACTTGGGCCTATAAAATTGACTTTATCTGGACTAGAAATAATGAATGATGATCCATCAACAGTTGATGTTTTATACGGATGTATTCAAGAGACCCAGTGGAGTAATGATGGCACATTTCAAAATTTATTAGATAAAATTGTTGATTTTTTTTCTAGGAAAGGTATGTTTGAATGTTTTATTATCAACATCAATGAATTTTTCTAATAATATAAATTAAGGTATTTTATGTTGAGTTAAATATGAATTGATAGCGTTTTTCAAACAGGTTTGATACAGAAACAGTATGACCATGTGAAACTTCATGTCACATTACTAAATTCTTTGTTCAGCCAAGACTCGGAGGAGATGGCAAGAAAACCATTTAATGCTTCAATAATATTAAATACATTTGGCTCATATGAATTTGGTTCACAAGAACTTCAAGAAATTCATTTATCACAACGGTATTCAACAGGTGTGATGGATATTATCAATCCACAATGATACTGCAATGTTGAAATATTATGTAAATATAGACTTTAAAAATTATCAGTTACAATTTAAAATAAATGCATTGTATTTCATTTATACATACAAAGTTATTTTGAAATTAGTAAAATACTTTACTAATTATTTTAAGTATTAAACCAATAAAATATTCTAAATAAACTATACTTAAATAAATAAAATGAAATGATTTGTGTAATAAAATGACGAATTTCATGATAAAGTTGATTTGAATTTTAATCACAGTCTGAAGCTGAACTTCTCAGTTAATAAATATTTCTATTGTGCACATTTAACAAGCGTTTTATAATATTTCACTATGTGTTTATCTATCAATGGTTTTTGTTTTAAAAGATATATTATGTAGATAATATATTAAATATGGTTTTTGTGCAAAAGATAAAATTTGAATATAAAATACATTGATACATATACACAAATTCATTATTGTTAGCTTATCTTATTATAAGATATAAATCTACAATATATAAAAACTTTTATATCTAAATATTATTTGATTTTAATTTTATCTTTCAGTTTTCACAAAATTTTGATAATATGCAACAGTTAATAAAATTGTAAAGGGTACTTTTGAATGAAATAAATTACCTCCTTTATTCAATAAACTTGATAATTTTAAATATACTCATTTTAAGATCTGTTAAATTATTAAAGGTGTTCAACGGCTATAAAAATATTAGTCAGTCATCCAAACATGTTTCCTGCTTGCGGAAGACAAACCTTAGCATTAACCATTTATAAATTCTACTTTATGGAAATATCAGTTTGTTCACTCCATTACTTGAGCTAATTTGTTTTTACAGAATCTATCACATTGTTGAGTAAGACATCACTTGTTACAATTCCTTTGGAAAACTCTGCATAGAGTTTTTTTGTTTTTGATTCATCATTAAAACTTTCTATTCTTCCCGTAATAGCACCTTTATCGTTAGTCTGATTATCAGAACGTCTAGAACTAACTTTTAGGGAAGAGATTCAAGCCAAATAATCGATGAATGTGTGGTTGAATCATAGGAACTATGACTAGGGCTAATAAACCCAGAATATGAAATGATAGATATAAATGCCTGAAATAAATAGATTATATATATAATATTAAAATCAATAATTTACAAGAAAGTCTGCAAACCCATCTGAGGCAGCCTAATAATTACTTACAAATAAACTCGAACTCCTGCCCAGAATTCCAATAAAACAAATGTAAAAGTAGCATAGGCCATAAATACTCTTGTCACAAGACATGTTAAAATATCATAGAATATTCTTGATCTTTTGTCATTAATAAATAATGGTCTAAAGCAACGTCTCATCTGAGAAATAATAGTCATTATCAGTAATATGCATTTTAAAGAAATAAGTCATGTACTAGACTTACATTTCTGGCAGCTATAGTAAAAAGTGCCCCTGTTGCAAAAGTTAAATAATAACCTGGATAAAAACCATGCCAAAATGCTGAAAGCAAATAAGTCAACGCAGTTCCGTGTTTGGACACCCTGTCATATACAACCATTCGCAACCATTTATTTGTACCCATATTCCAATTAGCTATACTTTCACGAAAGCTTGTTCCAAACTAAAAAAAATAAACAAAGTAGATATTTAGCCAAACATTGCAAAGGCATAATGCAATTTAAAATATTTAGTTCTAGTGTTTAGTGTTAATTTTAAATAAACTTTTAATCAAAAAATGTAAAGTAGTAAAAATATTCCTTATGTAATGCACAATGATTAGAAAATGGTTCTTTTGAAAGAACAATTACCTCAAACTTCAGAATATTAATATTAGATATACCATCCCATTTAGGATTATTATTTTCATCATATCCATTGAAGCCTAGACCTGAATTGTTACAAATGGCATCTGCTAATATCCATGCATGATAGTATTTAAATCGTACTAGTGTAGTGGACATTATAACATAGACCATTTTTTGAAATATGTTCATATCCACTATAAATTCATCTTCTAAAAATGATTAAAATGAAAGAAAAAAATTAACATATTTTAATACACAAAGTATTCTGATTTTAAGATACTAGTACTAGTAACATTGCACTAACCTTTCAAAGCTTTAATTGGAAACAATGGGAAGAACTTAATAAATATCAGTGCGCATATTGTGCTGACTATCACTTTTTTGAAGACAATGATTATAGGAGAAGGTTCAAGCACAACTTTTCTGCTGTTTGAGTTATTATCTAGACTTGCCTAAAATTTGAATAGCAATTAATTATTAAAGATAAATTAATTATTAAAAATACATAGTAAGGATTTGAGTGTGGAAAATGATTTAATATGTTATCCAATAAATTAACGATTTAATCCGAGATGAAATAAAATATAACAACTATATAAAATTCAATGAATAGTATCTGCTATAACTTGACCCTTTTGCTACAAGCGTAGTCTATATGCGACATTTGGTTTAAAGATTTATCTCTCCGAGTTAAATTACTGAGAATACTAATTCGTTTTTATTGTTTTTAGTTCTTTAGAAAAGTAGTTTTTAATTTTTAAATACATATTTATCGGTTTTGATCGGAAAACCGTGAATTATTTTAAACACCCTCGTAGCAAAGTGGTTAATAATAAAATCTCTGTTCATTCTCAGATCCTTGGTATAGAATAAATATACAACTATTTGTATAACAAAAATACTATAAAATTCGATCTGAGGCATTATCTTTTTGTTGTTTTACAATTTCATTACACATTATCGATTGATTCTCCTACATAAATATATGAATCTACCATCGGCAGAAGTTACGTTTTTTATGTCTATGCATTACAATATTTTGATCTCACACGTACCGTTGATTTCGGTGTAAATTTCAGAACATGGTTTCCATCAATAAAATCAATATAATCTCTATAAAAAACAACTGGTCCAGCCATAAGACCCTGGAAATGGAAGGTGTAACTGAAGAACTCTAGAGCAGAGCAGTAGGTATTCTGCGAACAGCATGATAATTCTGGTCCTTCGTTAAATCTTTCTCGTCGCGTGCCAGGCCGTCGTGAATGCTGAACGCAAGACTGGTCACCTTCTGAGTAATTACCATAAGGGGACCTGTAAGGTGTTTTTCATTATTTTTTTATTTAAATTAATTTATATTTTATATACCAATTATATGCTAATTAATTTAATAATAGACATAAAAAATAGCGTGCTGAAAATATCAAAACCATTATTTCGATCTATATAACCCGTAGTCGTGAGATGCGAATTAGTGCAATGAAAAAATTGAGGCTACATAAATAGAAATGTGGATAGTAATGATACTATAGTGGTGCATGGTTTCGTACCCTAAGGCAAAAAACTTTGAATTTTTTTTATGAGCAATTTTATAGCCGCGCGTAGTTGTTTTAGTGACGTAATATTGAAGCGCGTAGGCGCCGCGCCATAGTCTAACGGTTAAACATTATCAATCTTGGTATGAAAACCCATAGAAATGCAAACAAGATTATACTTATTATTATAATCTCTAAAAATATCTGATAATTTGATGCGCTTATGTCTAATGATCACTTTTGACCGCCAAATGGCATTGTTTAAGTCTACTTTCATTGGATCTCTAAAACCACTGGTCCTGCCTTCCCATAAATTGTATCAGTTATCATTCTATCAATACGCGTAGAATGTTTTCTAAATCATACAAATCGGACGCTCCGTTATCTCAAAAACTGAATTACGATTTTGGCACTTTTTGCCCGTATCTTCGAAAAGGCTAGACCTGCCAAAAACTAATCAGCACCTCTCCTTATTAATAGGAATCGAATGTTTTTTAAGTCATTTAAATAGGTTCATCCGTGCTCTCAAAATCGTCGACAAAAATTGTATTCAAACACACACACGCACATCCATTGTTTCTAAGGTATACCAAAATGTTCAGAAACCTTTGAAACGTGAAGATATGAAAATTTCCATGTTCGATTTTTTTGCGATTACTATAACTTACCCTACAGATAGTTAATAAATGTATCTGATTTATTTTTAATTTTTATATTTATCAGTTATTCATTTCATAACAGTATAAGAAGAAAAAAAAATTCTTTTTTATAATTTATTCGATCATTTCAAGATAAAGTGCATATACTTTGTGGAATCGAATTTCAATATACTCCATTTTTTCAATTTATTAAAATTTTTTTCGGGCACGAATTTTTTAGAACTTCGTAAAATTACTCGTCGAGAAAGGAAAATCAATATTTTGCAAATTAGAAAACGGAATATTATATATATATATATTATTATATATATATATATATATTCAAGTTATATATCAAGTTATATATCTACATATTTTCTTAGAAAACTGATGCAATCTCAGAAAATATAATCACAAAAAGTAGTTTAGATGAAAATCTCATTATTATTGAAATTGATAGTATGGAAGGCTTTTCATATTGAGTAATATCTATTTTTCTTTATAATACTTTTATTTCTCATTGCAAATAAAATTATCAGCATATATTATATATAGAGAGATAGACGGTTTATTCGGTTTTCGACTTTCTAAATAGCCATATGGTCTCATCTTACAAAAAACTTATGTAGCTCGCAAGAAAGCTTAATATCAGAGATATAAAAGTTTCTTTGGAGAATTGCAATATTTTCAAAAACCAGGCACATCCCGTCCAATGCTGCAACTTATATAATTTAATATACATTTTACAATAATAAACTAATACCGAAGATAATGACAATTTATCGCTAATGCAGAGTATAAATAATAATATGAGAAGCAAATATAATTATCAAGTTGTATCGCCCCTATATGGGAAAAAATTACACAACTAAGTATATAGTAAATAAATTACTGATTGCTATATTTTTTTATTTAGAAAAACTTATGTTCAATAAATTATATGGAAAAATAAATATGTCCCATTACAAATTGCAACATGTTCCTAATCTTAATAGTGTAGAAAAATTAATACCATGCTTGTTAGTACAATCATATTTTCACGGTAACAATTTACTGACTAACTGAAACATAGTTTTTCATAGAAAAAAAAACTAATAATTGTTATAATGTTCAGAAGATGTAAGATAAAATTACAAATAAAACAAAAATTATGAGAGTGATAACTTACTGTAATGTCTAAGGTGTATGATCCGTATAATCATAATACTGTCTGTGCATGTGAACAAATGATAAATATAGCAAAGCAGCGCCGAGGACTAGTCTACAAATGTATAAATTCATAATTGCAGAATAAACTAATATGAATTGAGAATATGGTCAAAACATTTAAGAATCATATAGTCAAACGTATTTTCGTAAGGAACGAAAAAAATTGACCGATATTATTTATATTAACAAATGTTATGATCCATCAAATAAAAATGTATAAAGTTTTATTAAATATATATTTGATTTTTTTTTAAATATTTCTAATAAATTCTAATGTTTATTATAACCTGAAAATAATATATTGATTTGGTTTTAAAGACGATTCAATAAAACTGCGATGATGCATTGAGAAAAAAAATGTGCAGTGGTACATGCCGCGTAAAAAGTGAAAAATCAAATTGCATCTTTATAAAAACAGGTTTCAGAATATAAATTTACCTTTGTACGATATTGGGATTTTGAGTTCGAATTATGATGTACGATAAGGCGGGAAGACCAGCAATGTGGAAGGCGTGTCTGAAAAGAAAGATTACATTTAGCAATCATTAATTTACTTCATTTAAAATAGATATATAGTAACAATATAGCAGTTTAAGAGTTTTAAACAAATTCAAAACGTGAAAGCATAAAATTCACGAGCCTGAATATATGATTCTAAGGCTCGTGAATTTTATCGAATATGAACATTCAACAAAATTTATTAATTTCTTTGCAATATTGAGTAAGTGCATATCAATTAATATTGCATAATTTCTGTCATATTACAAAACGTTATATTTTGGCATTAGAAAATAAAATATTTTGATATTCAGAGTCGCGTGTTTAAAACTTATCAAATTATATTAACAAACCTAAATTATCAGTTGGAAAGGCTCAGCTAATCAATTCAATGACATCAATAATATAACCACCGAAAATCTTAAAAATTAAACACAATTGAAATGATAGGAAAGGTAAGTTTAGAAGATGACTATGTTTGCTTCCCTGGAGTTTTAGCCACGTGCATTAACTTCAATCTACACCATATTTATTCGACAAATATTCGAAAGAAGTATGTACTATCAATGATAAAATATAAATGTAGAATCATCGATATTTTATCATTTAATAGTTTCAGATGTACGCGCCGCCCTTAGTACAACCTGGCCCCATATAAAGCGGCGCGTTCCACAGGTTGAAAACCGATGATATAAAAGCAAAGACTAGTAGTATAGGTAAATTATGTAATATTTAAAAAGTATTTATTGCAATAAGTACTTACGATCCGAAGCAAAATATCCAAAGAATAGCCCTAATGATAATCCAAATGCATGGCGATCCTGCCATGATCTGCCACAGCGAGTGAATGCTGCACTTGCCTGTGCGGAGAGAGAGAAGATTTGTGCGGAGAAGATGCCAGGAATAATGCCAACAGTTGAGATGTTATAAAATTTACCTGAACCGAAACAATAATAAACATCAACAACATCGTAATAAATGCAGTATTTTCTAATTAGTTTTCGATATGGAATACATTTATATTAAGTCCGATGCAGCACACGGGCTTAAGTATTCTTGTAACTGTAAGGTTTTATCGTAAGGCGAGCGTACTTAAATGTAAAATTTGACTCTAGCATTTTATTATTTTTTATTATTATTTAAATTAATTCTCATAAATATGAGAAAAGATCATTCATATGGATTAGCCTAATCGCACACGATACATATATGTTTATTGTTTACATTCCAATACAATAGTTTCATTGTACACGCTCACCTTACGATAGAAACTTGACCGAAAATATGTAACAAGAAATGCGCCGCACTTTATATAAACAAAACTTATGATAGAGATTTTTGCCTGCTCTATTAAATTTATTTGAGAAGTAAACGACCATAAATGCACATTGCTACTAAAACCATTACAAAACAATAATTTCCTTCGACGTCGAATACTATCAATGTTTCGTAAAATGTTTATAGTTACATTCGAACTAATTACTGAAACATTGAATTGAACGTCATATACTACGTACGTCTTACATTGTGAGAATAAAAATAAACTAAATCTAAATTCGATGTTTCTTAATTATCAAAAAATACGTTCCCCGGATAAGACATAAATTTAAATAAGCTATATAAGTTGTAAATATTTTGGTTTTGCCTAAATAAATTACCAAAAAATATATATTCAATAAATTGTAACTATAAAAGAAGAAATTTATAGTTTCCCCACATCAAAGCGTATTCATAACTCACTTCACTAGTCTAAACAGCAGCTGTGTATGAAATAAACTAAAATATTATGCAAATATTTACAGAAAAAAGCATACAGAGAAAAATGTTTAAATGTATTGTAATTCAAATATTCAACCTCAAATTCATTCAGAATTTTATGTAAAAAACGTTCAACATTACTTTTTTAAAAACTAGCAATCACCTTGATTCTTACGACGTCGATATCAGGAGAAAAACGTCAATGTTTGAAAATCCATAACAAAAGTATTTACTTCCGTTGTTAGTTAGACCTTAATATAATTTTTATGTACACATTATTTAATTGTTTTATAAGATGTGATGTTATTTTTTTAAGTTAGATTCAACAGTTTTTATATAATCTTTAAGAAAGCCTACATGTGAGTGGTTTTAAAAGGACCAAATGAACCTTTACCCGGTTATAGATATAAAAAATAAAAAATAGCAAAGAAAAATGTATGTTTTGCTAAAAAAATATTAAGCAATTTTCAAAAAAAAAAAATTTTTTTTTGTCAATCAAAACTTTATTCAAAGAAAAAAAAAAAAAAAAAAATAAAATAAAAAAAAAAAAAAAAAAAAAAAAAAAAAAAGATATTTTAACTCTGCTGATGAATACTTCTGACGAAATACCAGATAATATACAAAGTTATTTTTTGTAAAATACACTCGTAAAATTTATATTTTGCATTAATTGAATATTGTAGCTATTATTTTGTAAAATCTCTTCAAAATTAATAATAAGACATTGAATGTGTTCGTCCTCTAGCTGTCCCATTTTACCCCGCCTATGTGTAAGAAGAATCCAGGTTGACTTGCAATATAATTGGTTTAGCTTTCACAATATAATAGCTCAAAATCAAATTTGACTATCGTGCCCTACCTTAGTACAGAATGTGTAATAATAAATTCATCAAATAGTGATAGGCGAACCGCTGAATTGCCTTCTGAAAAGGCCCGTATTTAAGTCCAGTCATTAAAACAACTTAAATGACTCGTTAAGTTCTGATCGCTGTTTAAATAAAATCCAACAAAATACATGGTATATTCTATATATGTTATTATTTTATTATCAGAAATATTTCCAAGTAAGAACATTATGTGGTTCTAAAGCACAGATATCGTCTCTGAATCTGACAAATATTATTTTGAAATTAAATAAATAAATATATAGAAATCCGCGCTCATACAAAGTACGATGATTACATCAAATGATGTCATTGTTTGAATTGAATTGGCTAGAAACGTAATTCAAACAAGATTAAAGCATCGATGTAGTATATAGAGCGCCACACCTTGCGATAAATAAAGTGAGCAGTTGACAAAAATATTCTGTAAAGTCAAAATGAATTATTTAAAAAAAGTTATAACGCTATTACTATATTAGACTCAAAGTAAAAGCAAATGAGGAAATACGCATCATTATATATATATATATATATATATATATATATATATATATATATATTAGGGTGGTCCTTAAAATGGTCATTTTCGAATTCCTTGTCCCAGGGGCTCAAATGGTTCCAAATAGATAAAAACAATTCTCTGAAAATTTTAGCTCTTAATATTAACGTTTAGATAGAGCGCAATTCAATCAAAGTTTTGTATGGAAATAGCATGAAAAAATTTCCAAAAATTTTAAAAATGTTTTTTAAATGTAATTTAGCGAACAATGAATGAATAATAAAACTCATTCATTTGTCGCTAAGTTATACTTAAAACATTTTTTTTTTTAATTTTCAAAATTTTTCCATGCTCTTTCCATACAAACTTTGATTGAATTGCGCTCTATCTAAACGTTAATATTAAGAGCTAAAACTTTCAGAGAATTATTTTTTATCAATTTGGAACCATTTGAGCCCCTGGGAGCAAGGAAATTCGAAAATGACTATTTTAAGGACCACCCTAATATATATATATATATACATTTAATTTTGAATTATTCATTTTAAAACTGACTTTATTCAATATTTTCTATTTGTGGCTTTATCCGGTAAACCGCACCTTATGTGAAAATAATGATGATTTGTTTAGTATACTGACCTCTTTCTCTCTATGTAAGTTGACAAGTTTGATTTAAAATATAGTATTTTCTCTACTAAAAACTCTAGAAAAAAACTTGCGTCTAAATAAAATATTAAAATAAATTGAACGTGGCTCACTAAAGTGCGAGCTGCAAATATTCGCTGCACAAATATGAATTACAAAATAAAAGCTTATTTTTATGACTTCTCAAAGATGTCACGAGTCAAAGCGTATGCTAACTTCTCATATAATTTTTTTACACAATTGTTAATATACATTTTTACAAGTCAGAGGTACGAGGTTCGATATCGGACTCGTGCATCCTGATGTCAAGTAGTGGTGACATCAGCTTTTACTTAGAAATATAAATAGCGATATGTTTCCAAGTTGAAAATAGCTCTTGGTATTGTTGCATCAATAAAAAAAAACATCGGTATTACAGAAATTGTAATAATAAAACTCATCACATACATAGAGACAGAACAATTATTTGGGTTGCCTATAAAACTTATAATGGATTTTTTGTTAAAAAAAATAATATTGCAAAATCATATTAAGTTAAGATCAAGAGTTATGGATTTGTAATATGTTTTGTTATTTTGTAAAACTTTCAAACTCTGAACAATTTTGTAAGATCATCACAATAGCTTATAGGACGCTTAAGTACTGATCACTGTTCAAATCATATTATGAAATCTACCTAAATATAAATTATTAGAATTGTGTAACTGCTACTACTACTATCTAATAATGATCTGAAAATAATGATTACAGAAACTGCATTGGATATACTATAATGTAATACAATGATACGATCCAATGAGCTCGTTCAATAATTTTATATATTTTTTGTATGTTAAATTTTGCTTAAATATGAAGTTACAACCATTTTTACATATGCATTCTTTTCCTAGTAGAATTATACCAAAAATTAAAACTCTTGGCCCATCTCGGATCGAGAAGTAAAAAGAAGGTGAACAGAACATTAACGATATTAATTGCATTTACCGGAAATTATTCAGCTAGTCATCCAATTACTATTGCATCTTATTGAAATAACAACTAAAACTAGTGATATATGGCATCGTACCTTGAAGCAAATTGCTAGAACTTCTCGTACCGCAATGAAATATTCGAACAATATTAAATGTTTTCGAATATATTATTATAAATACTGTAACTTTCATTATTCGTATTTCATAGACAAAATATAAAAACCTATGAATTGGACGATGACGTTTATATAAGTTTGCATGAAAAGTAAATGAAGAAAACTTGATGATCCCCACTGAAGAGGAGTTAGTTAGAATGAAATAAGGATCTTATCTCATATTTCTAAGAATTATATAAACTGAATTGCAAAGTTAAAATTATTTATTTCAAGTATATATTTCAGATATTCAAAAAATATTTTTTGGAAATTTAAAAAAAAAACTTTTTGCTTTACCCAAAAACAACAGTTTCGTCAATACAAATAAAATGTTTTTTGAATAATTCAAATCAGATGCTTCGTTCTCTCGAAAACAGCCTTTTTTACACATTAAGCCTTCATATTTCCGGAATGTCTGGACCTGTCTTTGCCAAAAAGCTAATCAGCACATCTCCCCATCAGTAGGAATTGGACTTTTGAATTACTCAAATCGGTTGACCTGTGCACCCAAAATCGTGGACAAAAAATTGTATCCATACATACATACACACAACACATGCTTTTTTTGTGTGCCAAAATGTACGATTACAATAATTTATCCTAAGGAAGTTCATAAAATCTGCAACTTTTGAAAGACTATTAATTTCGAAGCGAATAATTAAAAATAATTAATTAATTAATGTAGAGATTTTCTTTGTTAACTGCAAGTTATAGTAATCGCAAAAAAACGAAAATGAAAATTTTTATATATCTCTAATTTTAAATTTTCTGAACATTTTGGCATACTTTAGAAAAAATGGATGTATGTGTGTGTGTGAACATCGATCAACCGATTTGAATACTTCAAAAACATTCGATTCGTATTGATGAAGAGACGTGCTGATTAGTTTTTGGCGAAGACAGATCTAGCCGTTAAAAATATTCAAAATTAAAAAAAAATCAAAGTTTCAAAAAATTCAAATTTTCGAAATTTTTCATCATTTTCAAAAATACCGAAATTTAAAAAAAATCGATTTAATAAAATAAATAAAATATAATAAAATAAAATAAAATAAAATAAAAATTTTTGAATTCTCAGAAAAAACGTTTTTTTATAAAAAATCCAAAAAATTTCAAACTTCTAAAAAAAAAATAAATTATCGAAAAATTTCTAAATTATCAAAAAAATCAGTTTAAAAAAAAATGAACAAATTTCTTGTAAACATACGAGGTGTGTTCAAAAAGTACCCGGAATTACTAATAATTAAATTTCGCGGGTCTAGAGTGTCTGATTGTCAAAATTTTTTTTTTATTGTGTTGGTATACATGCCCCTAAAGTATGATGAAATTTTCAGCTATATTCACTGTTTACTTTGTCTGTGGTAGTCGCTAAGGTTCGACGTGTTTTTCTGAGCTCGGCGATTTTTACAATGGAAGAATTGAAAAGTCAAAGAATTTGTATTAAATTTTGCGTAAAAAATGAAATAAAGTGTTGCAAAGTGCAAAAATTCACCAGATATGGCTCCGTGTGACTATTTCCTATTCCCAAAGTTGAAGAGACCCATGAAAGGACGGCGGTTTTCCTCGATTGAAGAAATAAAGGCCGAATCGCTGAGAGTGCTCAAGGACATATCAAAAAGTGAATATCAAGGGTGCTTCGAAAATTGGAAAAAACGCTGGCATAAGTGTATTATATCTGGGGGGGACTACTTTGAAGGGGACCACATTAATGTAGACGAATAAATAAATATTTTTTTGAAAAAACGAAAATTCCGGGTACTTTTTGAACAGACCTCGTATACATAAGTTGCTAATAAAATACGCCCGTCACCCAATTTAATAAGCATTTATAAATTTATAGTATGTATTTATAATAAATAATCTATGCACGATGCCATGCACCCCACTAGTTATACAATAATACAATATAGATTTAAAACTGCGACACTTCATCCAGAAAACATTTAAAATATTGAAATATACTCGAAATATGTGCAGAAGAGTAGTACCGGCGCGCAGTCTTTGCCTACTATAGCCAGAAATAACCGAAGTGTGATGAACAAACGACAAACTTTGCATGCAAAACAGTTTCGCATTTCCTGCAAAGCAATTCTTAACGAATAAATTTAATTAGTTTTATTATGAAATGTATTTCACATTCCACAATGTGGCACATGGTATTATCGTTTTTTATATGATACGTGCTATATTTAATTTATAAATAGGTACATAGTCATTTGAAGACGATATGAACGCATTATCATTCATAAATATTTTTACGATAGAGCTAAAATATCGTTGATCAGATAATCATTTCAGATAGCAAATTTAATACTTATTATTTTTATTGGATTCTTGATATTACTAAAATAGCGGTTGTTTATTATGTTCAACAATATAAAAAACAAGTTCTAGATAAAAAAAATATGCTAATAAAAAGTCAGACGATTTCCTCATTTATTATTCATCAGAAATATTGTGTGTGATGATTTAAAATGCAAATATACTAAACTATTTATTTCTATGCAGTATCATCATGACATGATTATGCACGAAATAAATGAATGAATTATATTTATAGAAATATTATTGAATTATTAAAAATGATTTAATTTAAATTGAAAAGAAAAACAGAAGTGCGTATGTGAGAAGAAAATTACAAACGTAACAAAATATGTAAATAGTAAGTAATCAGAAAACTAAAATTTACGGACAAGTCACAGTATATTTTGTATCCAATTACGAATCTTATAATTGCATGTAGAATTTCTATATTACTTGAAAGCAAATATTAACATACTTTTTCTATATTTTTATGCTGAGATAATTATTTAAATGATGACTGTTTCTTATATACTGTGATAATATGATTGTTAAGATCTCATATCATGTATACAAAATTTTGTACATATTTAATGTAATAGTTTTAGGTTGAAGTACAAAACTAAAAATGTAATGCAATGATTTTGTATATGTTACTTTTCTCAAACAATGAGTAATATTAATAGAAATAGATCGTTATACAAAGTTTTATCAAAATCGTCAAAATAAACTTACAATTAGTTCAAAATTTAATTATGAGGAAACAGCCTGTTTGATCTTTAACAACAACTAATCAACGCGAATCCCAACCAATATCTTTCGAACAGTTTTTGAATTTTTAAAATCGATTCAAGGCTGTAAACTAAAAGTGGACGAAAAAATTTACGGTCCCCTGCTAATTACAAAGAAACGACTTGGCCGATCGTCGCGCAAAACTAGCAAGCTATATCGATAAGATTTTAAATCGGTCCAGTCGTTATTGAAAAAAATGTCGACGAAAGATCAAATTTTTATTAGCATATTTTTTTTCATCTAGAACTTGTTTTGTTTTATTCCTGGACATAATAAACCACCGCTATTACACACACACAAATATCTTTTCCAAATTTGGTCTCACTCGATTCAAAATTACTTGAAACGTCGAGACAACATAAAATTATCAAATTGGATTTTTTCGCAAAAAGAAACTACTTCGGGAAGTTAAAAAATTATTGTCATAGTTTTTTGATCTCAAAATAGCTCTGTGCTTAAAAAAGTTTGAAATGTTTCAAAGCAATGTAAATATAAATTATTGCTCAAGTTAGTTAACTCATCGCCATGCAAAATTCTAATGATTGAAAATAGTATATAATTTAATTATTGGAACACGTATGCATCGCTAATGTGTTTCGCATACTTTTGCACAATGTACGGAAAAGGAAAGATATTATGTAAATGATCGTATGATTTTGTTACGTTATCTCGCACCTGTCGTGAATTGATAATAAACATTTTGGAAAGATATTAAGATAAATGCTAGAATTCGTCAAAACATAGATGTGGACATTGAAATTTGAATTTAACTTTCGATGAGTTGTGAGAATAAAACACGTTAATTGCGATTAGATTAGCAATAATTACTATAATTAGTAGACACTAACAGAAGAAAATATAATGGAGGTATCTTATCTGAAGTATATATTTAAAATTATCACATTCTATAACAAAGAATATCAAAAAATGTTTCATTATCAGACATTCCTAATTAATTTCTGGAAAGTTTAATTTTTAGGAAAACTTTATTCATCATATGTATGTAGTGGTGGTATTCGCGTGCCAATAAGCAGTACAAATTTTGCAACTCTACAATATAATTATAGAACAAAATATTGTAAAATCTATACAAAATACTATATATACTAAAACATACGTTTTGATTCATCTTGTGTCTGACAAATATTATGTTGAGAACGGTTGGCAAAATATTTTCCTTATCAATGATTGCTTAATGACTAGGTTTATAAAGTTAAGTAGGCTTGGCTCCAGTACCAGCTCTTCATACCATGTGACTTATAAATTGCCTCATATTGCTTACAAGCGGAACAGATTATTTAAAAGCAGATTTTCATAAACACGACCACAAATTGTTCATTATTCCGTGTACTATGCGATTATTTAGAAGTATATATTAGATATTTTTATTTCTTGTTTACTATTCCGAAGCCAAACATTGTAACAAACAGGGTAAGATATGTGTTAGAGAAGAAAATGTATATAATTAGTATCATTTATATTGGATATTTATTTATGCATATCTATATTGTAGTAAATTCGTATTCCATAATATTAGTGAAAAAATCCAACAATATATTCCTGACATATAGTATTAATAATCGTTATATCACATTGCACATATCAACACATAAGCTCCGCATTTATAGTCATGCTTATAATGAATTTAAAATATAAATGATGTATTCAAATTATGACATTATTATTGTAGATAGTGAATTTGAAATATTATCTTTTTTGAATGGTATATATTATATTGCGTACCTATACAAAGAATATCTTCTATTAAAAAGTTTTATATTGTTATTTTTTATATTAATTATTATCTTTCACTTATTGTTTTTATTCTGCTTTATTGTTTTTCTAATATTATTTTTATTATTCAGAAATTTTATTTAATTTACTTATTAATTTTATTATTATTATTATTTGCTTTTATTTTATATTAAATCAACATACTACGGATATCATTTTATTGAAAATTCTATCCTTTATTTTGTGCTTTTTTATTGAATTTATATAATTGTTCATTACTGTTACTAGATGTTAATTATTTAGCAGTTCTAACAAATATAGTAATAAAAATATTCCAAAACAAGAAATGGAATAAGAAATTCAAAAGTTAAATTCGTAATATGTACTTAGATTATTTTAACTGTTTTTCAGCTTCATTGCAACCATAATAGTGAAAAATTAAAGAACAACATATTCTCCATGAAACTAATCAGAACTTAATAGTACTATAAGCTTGTTGTATTGTGACAACGGTTGTTCCATCTCTATTTTATGAATTTATTATTAGAACAATTCTAATTATTGATGACTAAGTGATGTAAGAGCTATTTTGACCTTGAAACATATTGCTAACGATAATTTCATTTAAAAACCGACAACTTATTGACATCAGACTGCTCGAAACGGGTATCGAATCTGAAAATTCTGATTAGAAGACCATAACTCTAATCTCTAATCCACGGGAAAATCGTAACAATGACTTAAAATATTATAAATTATGTATAACATATTATAAGATATTATTATTATTAAAAATATGATGAATTTTGATTATTCTCTATTCTATCTCAATATACTTTGCGCTTTGATTTATTATTTACATTTATTTATTAAAATCATTCGTTCAAAGTTTAATTTATAATACTTACAATTAGGCCATTTCAAGTTTTGCTGCAACTATAGCATAGGAAAACAGTAATTTCCCCATAGAACAATTATATTCGGCCTTTGCAAAGAGATATTGCATTACGCCATCATTAAATAAACTAATATTTAAAAATTCCTAAACCATAAACTCTACTCTTTGAACATCTGTAAAAGTAGAGCTCTGACTATTAACACACAAAATCGGCTGACCCTCATCAATAGAGAGAGCATTATTTTCATTTTTTTTTATTATTAATTAATAAACAGCAATCAAAATTACATAAAAATTATTTTCATATAGCAGTACATATATAATATATTCGCCATGGGTTAGAAAGAATAGATAAATACATATATAATTTATGTTTATAACTAGTGGTGTATAGCATCGTGCTTTAAGGCAAATTGCTGGAACTTCCCGTACCGTAACAAAATGTTCGAAGAATATTAAATGTTTTCAAATTATTATGAATTCTGTAAAATCGTCTAATATTTATCAGAATTATAAAAACTGAATAACAAAGTTAAAATTATTCACTTAAAGTATATATAAGTGAGCTTTAAAACTTTAACCAGAATTAAAACTGAAATCTCAATTATTTTCGATATTGAAAAAAATAAATTAAAAAAAATGAAATGAATTTTAGCAATTATTTCGTCAATACAAGCAATTTTTTAAATTATTCAAATCGGATGCTTATTTCTCTCAAAAACTGCCATTTTCTGTACATTTAGCTCTGTATCTTCTAAATGACTGGACCTGCCTTTGCCAAAAACTAATCACCACTTCTCCCAATCATTACAAATTGAATGTTTTTTAGATGATTCAAATCGAATGCTACGTTCTCTCAAAAACTTGATTTCTATTTCCTGCACTCTTTGCTCTTTATCTCCGTAACGGCTGGACCTGCCTTTGCCAAAAACTAATCAGCACATCCCCCTATTAATAGGAATCGAATGTATTTTGAACCATTCAAATCGGTTGATCCGTGCGCCCGTAAACGAAAAAATGCGGACACACAAAACACGCACACATCAATTTTTCTGAGGTATGCCAAAACCTTCAAAACGTGGAGAAATGCAAAAAATTTTATTTTCGATTTTTGGCCCATTACTATAACTACCCTATAGGAATTTAATTATGACACACGGTATATAATTATAATTTATGATATAATATAATTATAAACTGTGATTTTTAAATAGTTTCTTGAGCTGACTATCTACAGAATAATTAAAAGTAACCAAGTATAAACCAAGACGATCATATTACATTAAATGTATTATTCTAGGTGTGTTCGATTCGTATGTACGCCACTGCCAAGTGGTATGATCTGTTTGCGTCCAACCAGAAACCCGGCGCATGCCGTTATGCTCACACAAAAGTAGGAAGCGTGTTTATCTATACCGTTTACTACAATTTACACACATTGGCAGAGAAATATTCGTATTTTAGATTTTTAAGTGCGAATTACACCTACTCTAAACGATGCGAATTCTTGAATGATTGGTCTAAATAAAACGGACGATAGATCTATAGATCAATATTTTTTCAAAACAAGAATTTAACGAGTCTTATAAGTTGTTGCGATGACTTTTTCAGGTTGTTTGTAGATGGCAACCGAAACGGTTATCTTATCCCTATTTGATTTTTTTTTTTTATTATTGGAATTTCTGTAATACTGATGATTTTTTATTGATGCCCCAAAAAATTGTGTTCACTTAGAAACATATTGGGGGCCATCCATTAATCACGTGATCAATTTCTAAGGATTTTTGGACCCCCTCCACCCCTTTTGTAATATGTGGTGATATTTAAAATTACCCCTCTTTCCCACATCACGTGTATTTTTAGTACCTAGAAGAAATCGTATTTTTTTTTAAAAAAATCGATTTTTTTTATTTGGGTACAAAAAATTTGGGTTCATGATTTTTGACACCTCTATTGGGAAGAGGGGGGCTCTTCCCCTTTAATCCTCACCTGATTGATCGACCCTTCTCGCTAACTATTTTCAGCTCAAGTTAAAACCGATGCGCTACTGTTTGACATTAGTTTTTACGAAACGAGTATTGAACCTGCAATTTCTGATTGAAATCCCATAGCTCTAACCACCGATCTACAACTAGGATCAAATCTACGTTTTAATATTTTAAAGCAAAAAATGATTTCGTATAGAGACATATAACTATTTGATAATATAATGATCAAGGTGCAGTTCAGCAGTTGTCTTGCAAAATTAGTTCTAAGTTCTGGAGTGTCAATAGTTTTTATTATAACATTATTAATATCTCATGTTAAAATAGCATCTCTACATCTACATCTATCATCATCTCTACATCTCTACATCTCTACATTTACATGATTTTAGAATTTTTCCGAGATATGAGATCACAAACTTGCAGTCTCTAACCCACATATCTAATAAGATTCATAACGTTATTTCTATCACATTGCAAAAAAGAACTGCTTTCACAGATGACACAAAACTCTAAATTTTGAAAAATATCATTATCGAGTGCAAGAAAGAACTCTGCTGAGTGCGATTATTAAACGCAAAAAAAACTCGATTGGTTTTGCAAAAAGAGTGCCTTCTACACAACGTCGTCGAAGGTAAAATAGAAGGTTTAGAAGAATTTGGAAGAAGAAGAATGTAGATGATTGATGACTTACGCGAAAAGAGAAAATACAGGGAAATGAAACTGGAAGCACCGGAATAGGAAGCATGGAAGCAGAAATTTGGAAAAGAAAATGCATAAAAGTGTATAAAAGGTGAATAGTGGTAATAAAATTGAAGGAATCATTAATTTTGAATGCTCTTATACCATGGGCCTGACTTCGGGCAGACTACCATTTATTATTATTATTATCGAGTGCATATTATCGAGTATAAAACGGTCTGTTTCATGTAACAAGAATAATTTGCATAAAATTAATAATTGTTATTATTTATCATTTTCCCGATTTCATTGTCTTAGAAATTTTAGATTTCATATATGATATACAGAACAATCCATTGCAATGTGTCTAGAAAGATACATGCTGAGAAAGCTCAAGATAAAAACAACTAGATTTATAATTGCTGCTTTGCATATTGTTTTTATTTTCATGCCTATTGTTCAAGTAATTTAATAGTTCTTTATATATTCAATGGAAATATTTAATGTTTTCATTCAATGACAAACAGTCTATAACAATTTTTTCTTGATATCTTTTGTTGGACGAATGAATATATACAGTTTCAACAAATTTTGCATTCTGTTTTAGAATGAAGGTTTCAAAAAATACTTTTCAAAAAACATGGCAGTAATATATTAAAACTCATTAGAATAAATGTGAGCAATACGGTAAACTGTACAAAAACCAATAGGAAGAAAATGTGATTCATTTTTTTCAACATATTGTGGTGAAAAATGTATGAGAAAAAGTGGATAAAAGATAAATTAAAACCATTAAAAATTAATAAAAATAGTAATAGTAAACAAAGCAGCAGGGAAAATAATATTTACATTTATTAATATATATATATACTATGGAATTTTAACTAATATGAATATCATAAAGTTAAAGAAAAAACACTCATTACGAAAAGTCTAAAAAATAATCCGTTCATTGATAAAAGTTTGTTCAATCACTGTAATTGTTTATTTACTGGAAATAATAATATAGAGATAAAAAACTCGAATTCTGGAGATAAATGTCTATTACAAACAAACACAAAAAATATGTGAGTAGCATGATATATTAATAAAGCAGACAAGGTTAAACTAGGTATTTACCGTAATGAAACAAAAAGAGTCAACAAAATTGACGTTATAAGACCACCAAAAAGAAAGTATGTCATTTAAAATGTTACTCTAGATGTACAATGGAAATATCTGATAGTTTGGTATATGGAACTTTTCTCAATGTTATATGTCTTCTCGATTTACTATCTAGTATAATACCAGTATAATATATAAAACTTTTATTGAATCTACAAGTACATTACTATTTTAACAAAGTAGCAGAGCTTTTCCCTCGTCTGAGGTCAAAGATGCCAAACATAAATTGTGTGTAACAAAGGCTAATACTCCTTTGCGGTTGTATGAGAACCTATTTATATAAGTAACCTATTTGTTCTATTAGAAATCTATTGTCGAAATTATCATTCCTTCATGGTGAAATCGCAGGAAAAAGTTTGCAGGCATAGCATAATTTTTACGACTTCGTTTAGAAACTTCATAGTAATCGTTCATTTTTCGCTATGTCAAAATGTCATATCACTTAAACCGTTAGTAAAGCAAGAAATATAAAATATATGTTTTAATTTTTAATACTATTTTCAACACGTTCGCAACGTACAAAAATTATTTTTAAATTAGTTGTGATATCCAAAATTTTATTAAACACCTTTTATAAGCGTAGTCAGATTATCATATTTCAATCGTTATATACTATAGATGCTATAGCATCCACGTCAAGTATTTCGCATCCATTTACGGAATTTGCTTGCCCAAGCTAATTAGTGACCAAGGGAAAAGATAAGATGACACAAATATACCTAAGGAACCAGTCTTTATTTTGGTATAATAATTACAAAACCGTAAGGTTATCTAAAAATAAATTCAAAACAATTGACTTTAAAATTTAAATTATATAGCATTCACATCATACTTCATCACAAGGAAAATACATTTTATAGCAACCACGTCCGCGAACGTGTTAAATGTATGCAGTCCATAGAGCACGTAATAGAGAAATAGATCAGCAAACTGCTCAAAAAATGTCCATATTGAATTTAGATGATATTAAATGTTTAATATTTATACTTTATTTAGTAGTAAATGCATTAAAACTAAATATACTAAAATTATATAAAATCGTGGTAATAATTTATAGGCAAATGTATGCAGAATACCTAGATATAATTGCTTATATGATTGAACAAAATTTATAACTTCAAGTTATTATTTATCCTAAAACATAATTTAAAATAAGATTTTAAAATTGTACGACTTAAAAATATCTGTTTTCCATACTCCATCGAATATTTAATTCGATAATTCTATTATATTTTTAAATTTAAAAGATTAAAAGTTTCGATGAATGTTTAACACCATAGATAAAAAACAAAAATACTTGCGATTAGTCGTTACTTAAAAATTCGCGAGAAAGAATTGTTATACTTTTGATTAATAATTGGAATGTATACTGATGTAGATTGCTCTTTTGCTATTATGATTTGATAGTATTTAAAAAAAAAACATATATGTTATTTCATAAATTGTTTAAGTGAAATCATATCACGCTAAAATAATAATTTCCGCTTGCGTGTCAGATATAATTTAATATTTCACAAATGAATAGCATGCATCCGTCAACTAAGGCAGGAACACAAAAATTGTTAATGGTTTTAACATTTTTACTTTTACTTTATACTATATATTTCCTTTGTATATTTTGATTTTATTTTGAAAAATAATTTAAACGTGGGAATGTAGAAACATTTTATTGAATAGTTCACTAAACTAGCTCTAAAAATTCCAATAATATATTGTTTGTATTTTTTAAGCATCTAATGGAATTTCATTGTTGTTGATTTCATATCCGTCTGTCAAATTGTAATTCAAACACTTGATTCTCTATTCCAGAAAAAACAATAATAAACGGAATAAACAAATTCATTTGAAAATGAGTCTAAAATGTCATGCTAAAACAGACTAACATAGTTCTGCTAATAATTAATGAAAGACTTGACTGAAACTTAATTTATTAAAAAAATTCCGAATTAACTTTATTAAACATAAGAAAAGAAGATCAACGAGAAAAAAAGAGATTCGCAAATTGTAGCGGTTATTATTGGACCTTTATTGCTGCCCCCAATCACCTCCATAGAAATACAGGAAAATGCAGCTTGTGCTACTGACCAATTCCATGACCAGATATAGATTTGAATAACCTTATTTATTAAACAAAGATGAAAATTTATGCGACAAAACTGCAGCAAATCTCAAAATCAGAAAAATGAACCCATCATTCCCATCGTAGAAAGTGAAAAAGAGGAAATTGCCGTTGTCATTATGCAACTCTGTTATTATGAAAGTGCGATTCTGCAGAGAAATATGCAACTTACAGATAGCGAAAACAATTCCATGATACCATAATAGTATATGGATACTAACACTAGATTGATGTTGTCTTAGGGACAGGTATTCGAATATGCAGTTAACGAAAGTCGTTGATAATGTAGTTTTGAACAGAAAAAACGCAAAACGGCAATAATAAGTCAGAAAACATTGCCCTGGTTCTACTGACTATTACTTTGATAAACAACAGGTGATAGAGAGTAAAATAAAAAATATTTTTGAATGAAAAAATGAAAAAGTCTATAATGCGGAATGGAAAAAGTTTAGCTATGGTGCCTCACAGCCTCACAGCCTCACCAAAAATATAAAAAAATTCTTGCATATTGAAAATTAAAAATTAATCGTTGAAAACATCACAATGCATTTATACGCTGATAAAAGGCGCTATAATTATTTATTGTATAACACATTAACAGCTTTTATTATGTTAAGTTTGTCAGCCGAAGTCAAAGAGAGTAGTCAACTCTTTACGACTCGCATTACAAACCCATTTTAGATAAGTCATTTTCTTCTCTTATATTGCTTCTTTATTATAATTTTATATAAAAATTTATTATAATTACAAACAGCGATAGTATAAGCAAAACGTAGAAAATATCAATTCAATATTCTGTCCCTAAAATAATTTTGATAGATTTGAATAATACTTTTGAAGTAAGATAGTTAATAAAAAAGAACCGACAAGGTAGAATCGATTAGACATAACGACAAAATTTATTATATATCTGCAACAAAAAATCTGTATAACATGTAGAAATATATTATTATATAGTTTTATGCGATATTTCCGTTATAGAAAATCTAAGCGAACTGTTTCATGTACTAGAAATAGGTAATACAAAAAAATTAACACATTTAAATTATCATGATAAAATTAGATATTTCTATTTTGCATGCGAATGACGTGACATCTAAATAAATAAAAGAAAAATGACATTATACCCGAACAAATACTTCAACAGCTAGTTAGTTTTATTGTTAATTTTCACTAATACATAAAAATGCATACTGAACATGAAAACGTATATTTTACAACATGTGCAGAAAATGAACACTTCTCATTACAATGAATGACATTGAAGCTATAATTAGATAAATTATAAAATAGTAAATGTATATTATATATATATATATATATATATATATATATATAAATATATAAGGTGACCATAAGGTTTGGGCGGGGCAGCTCCAGATTTCCACCTGTGCTCTCAGATTTTTCTAGAACGTTTTATCCGGATTTAGGTTTTTTCCCAAATTATCTGTCCTAGTAAGTTTATATGAAATTATACGTTTCGAAACAGAAAACAGTCGAATGCAAAAATCAAAAATTACATTTTCAAACTAACGAAAATTAGTAAACAAAAATTGCGAAAACGATCTTTTTGATTGCCTGGCACAAGTGCTTTAGACAAGTGACAAGACTCGACTTGAAATAGACACACTAAAAGCAATATTTTTTTAATAAACTTAATTATTAAGAAAATTGTTCAGAATTTTGAAGACACAAAAACAAAAATATATAAGTTTTGTAAAAGTTAGTAATTCTTGTTCATTGAAAAAACTGTTTTTTATTGTTTACCTAAATCATATTTAAGTCATTTAGCATAATACCCCTTCCCCGAACCGGGTTAGCAAATTTACAAATTACCACCGCGGATTTTTGAATAAAAAATATGGTCATCATTCAATTTTTATATACATGTATATAAACTATTAATTAACAATAGATAATTGGGTAGACTTATTACAACAAATTCATAATGATTATCTGAACAATAGAAATCAAAACATTCCATTCAATAGGCATTATTCGCTTAGTATGTAGAATATGCTATATATCAATTTACAAGCAATTAATTGTTTTAAGTGGACAATGGTAATTTGAACAAATTATAAATAGCTTTGTTATATAACTGTTTTAATATTATTATTATTTGAAACAAAACTGAAACCGGTAATGTTAAAATTTCGGGCATAATATCATTTAAAGTATGAGTTTCCAAAAATAAAATGTCGAAGATAGAAATTTGTTAAGAGCAAGTTCGTTTACAATTTCATACACAACGCATTAAATATGATCAGATATAAAAATAGACATGGCTGATGTAACATGCCATAGAAAATATATTGCTGATATACTATGCTAAAACATAGTTGCTGAAGAATTTAATCAGGAATAAGTTCGATTTATCATAATAAAATATGCCATTTTAAAAATTAAATGATTAAAATGAAAAGGATTAAAATACACAAATTTCAATATATATATATATATATATATATATATATATATATATATTAGGGTGGTCCTTAAAATGCTTATTTTCAAATTTCCTTGCTCCCAGGGGCTCAAATGGTTCCAAATTGATAAAAAACAATTCTCTGAAAGTTTTAGCTTTTAATATTAACGTTTAGATAGAGCGCAATTCAATCAAAGTTTGTATGAAAAGAGCATAGAAATTTTTTTAAAAATTAAAAAAAAATGTTTTAGGTATAACTTAGCGACAAATGAATGGGTTTTATTCATTCATTTTTTCGCTAAATTACATCTAAAAAACATTTTTAAAATTTTTGAAAATTTTTCCATGCTATTCCCATACAAAACTTTGATTGAATTGCGCTCTATCTAAACGTTAATATTAAGAGCTAAAACTATCAGAGAATTGTTTTTTTATCTATTTGGAACCATTTGAGCCTCTGGGAGCAAGGAAATTCGAAAATGACCATTTTAAGGACCACCCTAATATATATATATATATATATATATATATATATCCAATATATTTTTTTAATATTCTGTAATTATCATCATTAATATTGTTATTCTATAAAAAAATTGTTTCCAACAGAAATATATAAAATAAAAATGATTATAATTTATTAACCATCTTTTTTTTTCATTTCACCATATAATTTGCAACTGCCCTTAGTCTACCAAATGTAAATAAATGACAATGAGCAGAAGTTAAAGCATTAAATATTTGTTAATACTTTAAATTATTAAAATTACAATTGAGTAACAGTAAAAATGTATGATTTTATATTTGTGTAGGTACGTAGGAGAGTTCTAGTGGGTGTGTTCTTTAACAGTAAGGTGACCATATTTTTTTCAAGTCAAAACCGGGACGGAAATTTATTTAAATTTCATTTAAATATTTTTTCTTAAATTAGAATTGCGGACTTTTACCAATAACTTTATTATTAGATTATATGTAATACTTTATCTGTGTTATATATAATAAAAATATATATCTTATATTTTTCAATCTATATGTTTTTTTGCTTTTGAGCCTTGTAGAAAATTCATTTCAATTTCCTTCATACTTTGAAAAAAATAGCACTTTTTCGTTTGTTTTCATAATTCTTGTTAATTTACCCAATAATTTTCGAAAATCCAGGACAATCCGGGACAAAAGATTGAAATCCGGCACAAATATTGCTTCGAGAAATACGCAGGACACAAGGTGGAAATCCGGGACTGTCCCGGACCCAAACCTTAATTAACAGCCAAAAAGTTTTGGACTAATTGATTGGGATGGAATGGATGCATTGCATATTAATAAGCATATTGGTATCCTGAAGTATGATCCAGTTTAAAAAGTATAATTTCATTAGCATTATTTATATGCTAACAATAGTAATTTTTTTTAATAAATAAAAAAATAAATTGAACAACAATGAAGTCGAAAGCTCAATCTTACGTTCACCAAAATAAAGAAATGAGGAATACCGTTACAATTTTTTATTAAGTGTTTATAACTAGCATAACTGTTAAGTGCAACGAACAAAAATTGCTATTTCTGCTAACTCACTTGTTCAATCAAATATCATCATATTGATTAGTGAGACTAAAAAGCGGTGAATTTGAAACCATTTTTTTTTAATTTTGTTGTTTTTTTTTTAAATCATGCTTAATCATAAGATGTGAAATTAATATTTCAGTTTGAAATTTTTAACCTTTTAAATCGGTCGATCCGTTTTTTCAAAAAATGCAGAGCATGCTTACATACTTATAAATATACAAATATACATACGAGTACATACATGCTATATATAAACGACATCAAGACATAAAAAAAAATCATTTTCAGTGTTTTTCGCAATTTCTAACTTATCACAAGAAAAGTTAATAAACATATAAGTATGTAATAATGCAATACTTTTTGTTATATAACTCTAATAATATACATGATTCTTGTTAGTGCAGTAAAAAATTTTAAATTAATAAATAAATTTCAATAGTTTGCGATCCCTTTCCAAAACAAGTAACTAGTTCATGCTAGTAGTTTCTAAATGAAAGCTTTAAACTTGACAACGAGTATTTTTATTTTCGAAAAGCATTTTGTCGTTCTTCCATATATGCTTGAAAAACAATAAAATAAAATAATTGAAAACTAATGAACAAGTCATTAAAAGCCATCAAGCAACCTAAAAAGCATAGTTTTCACTTCAGGAGTTACTAATAAATCTACTCATTAACTAGTTAATTTCATAGTCGCTAGAATTTCACGGCACAAATTAGACACATTAAAGATAAGCAATATAAATTGTCAATTACCCCATATCTGAGATTAATACCAATAATTCCATCAGTTGATGTAAAATATTGTATGTACATAATAAAAAGTATAGTATTTCTGTTGAAATACGTAATAAATTCATTCGTTGAGAGCTTCGTACCAATCAGTAACATATAAATCGATAGCTTATTGAAATTAAAATTGAAATTGCTAGTAGTTCATGGCAAATTACTGAAACTTCCCGTGCCGTCATTTAAAAGCTTTAAATTTATTTTAAACTTTGGATTTATGAGAATTTTGAAAAAATTGAGAAAATTAGACTTTTTTGAAAAACTTGTTTTTTTTATTTATATATTTTTCAAAGAAGTTGATCCAGTGCGCTAATTTAGAGATGAATTATAAAAGCGCGTAAGCGCCGCGTAGCAATGTAACGGTTGAACATTGTAAATCTTGATACAGAACCCAAAGAAATGTAAATAAAATTTGAGCTTATTATTAAAATATGAATTTCATATTTAATCGCCAAATGGCATTTTTTTTTACTTATTTCATTGAATCTCAGAAACCGATGAATCTCCCAAAACAAGTAAAATTCTGAAAACAATTAATTTACTATTTTTACACTTTTTCCTTGTGCCTTCGAAACGCCTGGACCTGCCTTTGCCAAAAACTAATCAGAACGTCTCAAATCAGTTGATCCGTATTCTCGAAATCGTCGACGAAAATTTGTATCCGAATATACATACATACATACATACTTAACACACACACATACATTTTTTTCTGTATACCAAATATTCAGAAACCTCTGAAACGTAAAGATATGCAAAAAATTTCATTTTCGATTTTTTGCGTTTACTATAACTTACATATGGGAAGTTAATAAATTAAAATGATAAGTATATTACATTTTGGAAGAAATACTGATCCCTGGTTATTTACAAGTATAAATCAACCTCAAAATGTTAAAGATTATTCTCATTGCAACAAACTGCAAGGAAGAAGTATTAATAGCTACATACGATCAGTTGAATGGCATTTAAACGACTGGTATTTCCTAAATGTGCAATATGCAGAGACTGTAGCAAATTTAGATACATTATATTCTCAATAATTTATTTTTAGTTATTAGTTGGAAAAAATTATTTCATAGTTTACATCCATGAAGTCAAGACTGCCAAGTATCAGATATTACATGTTTATTTTCATTATTCCTCGGTAATATTGGATCAAAAGCAAGAACAAAGGCAAGCAGAAACACAAGAGTCTGGAATCAAGTAACGGTTGATAACTGAAGATTCTGACTTTTGACCTCGATTAAGCACCAATTTTATTCATATATATCTCTGAATAAGATATTCTCTCAAGAAACGAAATTTAACGAGCGATATACATAGTGAAAATATTCTGCATTTAATTCCTAAAATTTCGTTTCAATTTCTTACTTATTCAGTTTAGAGCTATTAACGTTATTGCATCCATCGATATTGCAAAAATGAATAATATGGTTGATTACATATATCAAATATAATTAAGATGTCGAAAACAGACTTATTATTTAAGCAATACAAATACCATCATAACAAACAACACTGTTTTGTAACTAATCTTAGTAGACATAATGTAATTATTAATTGAATCATAACATGAATAGAAACAACATGCTCCGAATCGCAATTAAAATTATCTTTGCAAAGACTGATTTTACAATAAATAAATATGTAAACAAAACGATCATGTAAACAGTACCGATTAAGAAAAATGTACATCTGCTTAAAACCAACCATCTAATTTATAAATGTTAATTATTAAGAATTTTTGATTTAAATTTTCAGAGAGAGATTTTTAAATATTCAGAGATTAGCGTGCAAAGCCCAGTTACTTTTTCATACAGACTAGAATCGGTACTAATTATTTTCGTTCCGATATATTAATTTTAATAATTTTTAAATCACTTGGGATTGAATAATTTCTATTATCGAAAATGAGATTTCAAGACAGTATATATATACCTACCTACTATGTACCGTATATAACTACTATGTAGGTTATAAAATTATAATTTTGGTGAAATTATATAAAATCTTGTTAAATTTTAGTGCTCGTTAGTCAAAAGTAAACTTGAAATCTTAAACATGGAGAAGTCTTTCATTTATGAAACGAACTATTTCTTGCTGAGTCTTACTCGGTAATGACTTACATATGTTGTTAGACAAGCTTTGACCTTTCTCAATGTGCAGACTATAATTTATATAGTTGTGAATAATTTGAATACAACTCTATAATGTGCTGTGATAAAAATTCTTCATAAATTATACATGAAATTTGCCTTACATAATTTCATCAGATGAGTGATGAACAAGTCATAAATAAGTCATAAATTTTGGATTTTTATTCCGATGAGACATAATGATTTGCAAAATCTATAAATAATCTTTAATTTTTGAATCTAATTAACGTCTAAAATTCTCGCAAAAATCACAAATAAATAGTTCAAAGCAAAAACCAATAACATATTCACGGAGAATATTGTGAATAATAAAGCCACTTGTTAATTTTGCAAGACAAATAGGTTCGGTTTAGATATATAAATAAAAGTTATGAAGCAATTTATGTCTAATCTTGGCGCCAGTAGATAGCGAATTTTATGGACATACAAACATTATATTTGTAGTTCAATCATACGTTGCACATCAATGATAATGCCATCAATTATCATAAGTAAAATATAGAGATTTCTAATATCAATGTCTCTAATATCAATTTACCAATTGCCAGTTATTGAAATATTAAAAATAATTTCATTTGGCCTAAAATATGCTATGAGGGTGTGTGTGTAGGCATTAGTGTTGCCCCAGTCGAATCGAGTGATGCTAATCATTCGAATAAAGTTTTTGTTTTATTAGAATTTTTTGAATTAGAAAATTTCGACTCGACTAGTTAGTATGTATGTAAGTTCAAATGCATTTTGCCAACTAATAAGATTTACTTAAAAAATAAAAAAACATTCAATTCTTTTAGAAGAGTGAAGTGACGCAGAAAAAAGTGCTATAAAAATAAATTACTAAAAATTTTAACAGTATGCAGTATGCTTATTTTTCTAAATTTGGCAAATACATACATATCTTTTCAAAAACTGGTTTTCAAATTCTGTTCAACAATGATTATGAAAAAATCACACTCATTATACAATAATTAACAAATATAGTCTATAATTTATTATCGCAATAAGAAAATCTATTAAAAGATTCTGTTGTAACGCTCTATTATCATGTTTTATACAAAAAATTTAATCTAGTATGATAATGATCTAATCTACAAAAACTTATCTGTTACATTTTTTTTTAATTTTCAAAGATTCGAGATTTCAAGACCAATGATTCTGTGAAATTTAAAAAAATGAAGATTATCAAATATTTTCAAATGTCTATTAATTATTCATGCACATTTCATAATTTCATTTCTATATAATTTTTCTTGCTCTGTTTGAGTATCTATTTTATTCTTATTCTTGTTTTGATGAACTAATTTTTCCGATGTAATTTCAGTTTGAATTTATTTTTGTAAATTTATTTATAATTAAAATCAGACTAATTCCACCTAAAGTGCAAATACTCAACTAACACATAGAAATAGGAAAACGAATATAGCAAATGCTGTACAAAATGTGTAATTAATTTCTTATCATTTACATTAGCCAATTAAGAGGAAAAGGTAATTTTAATTGATGTGTTTTCATGGAACACGTAATAATCTATAGATAAACATCTAACTACTCCACTGGTTCCCCTATAACCGTGCATTAATTAATTGACCTTGCATATACCTATTTCG
>NW_020538040.1:51879395-51902451 GCF_003426905.1 Ctenocephalides felis | reverse complement strand
TCCTCGGTAATATTGGATCAAAAGCAAGAAAGAACAAAGGCAAGCAGAAAAACACAAGAGTCTGGAATCAAGTAACGGTTGATAACTTGAAGATTCTGACTTTTGACCTCGATTAAGCACCAATTTTATTCATATATATCTCTGAATAAGATATTCTCTCAAGAAACGAAATTTAACGAGCAGATATACATAGTGAAAATATTCTGCATTTAATTCCTAAAATTTCGTTTCAATTTCTTACTTCAGTTTAGAGCTATTAACGTTATGCATCCATCGATATTGCAAAAATGAATAATATGGTTGATTACATATATCAAATATAATTAAGATGTCGAAAACAGACTTATTATTTAAGCAATACAAATACCATCATAACAAACAACACTGTTTTGTAACTAATCTTAGTAGACATAATGTAATTATTAATTGAATCATAACATGAATAGAAACAACATGCTCCGAATCGCAATTAAAATTATCTTTGCAAAGACTGATTTTACAATAAATAAATATGTAAACAAAACGATCATGTAAACAGTACCGATTAAGAAAAATGTACATCTGCTTAAAACCAACCATCTAATTTATAAATGTTAATTATTAAGAATTTTTGATTTAAATTTTCAGAGAGAGATTTTTAAATATTCAGAGATTAGCGTGCAAAGCCCAGTTACTTTTTCATACAGACTAGAATCGGTACTAATTATTTTCGTTCCGATATATTAATTTTAATAATTTTTAAATCACTTGGGATTGAATAATTTCTATTATCGAAAATGAGATTTCAAGACAGTATATATACCTACCTAATATGTACCGTATATAACTACTATGTAGGTTATAAAATTATAATTTTGGTGAAATTATATAAAATCTTGTTAAATTTTAGTGCACGTTAGTCAAAAGTAAACTTGAAATCTTAAACATGGATGGAGACGTCTTTCATTTATGAAACGAACTATTTCTTGCTGAGTCTTACTCGGTAATGACTTACATATGTTGTTAGACAAGCTTTGACCTTTCTCAATGTGCAGACTATAATTATAGTGTTGTGAATAATTTGAATACAACTCTATAATGTGCTGTGATAAAAATTCTTCATAAATATACATGAAATTTGCCTTACATAATTTCATCAGATGAGTGATGAACAAGTCATAAATAAGTCATAAATTTTGGATTTTTATTCCGATGAGACATAATGATTTGCAAAATCTATAAATAATCTTTAATTTTGAATCTAATTAACGTCTAAATTCTCGCAAAAATCACAAATAAATAGTTCAAAGCAAAAACCAATAACATATTCACGGAGAATATTGTGAATAATAAAGCCACTTGTTAATTTTGCAAGACAAATAGGTTCGGTTTAGATATATAAATAAAAGTTATGAAGCAATTTATGTCTAATCTTGGCGCCAGTAGATAGCGAATTTTATGGACATACAAACATTATATTTGTAGTTCAATCATACGTTGCACATCAATGATAATGCCATCAATTATCATAAGTAAAATATAGAGATTTCTAATATCAATGTCTCTAATATCAATTTACCAATTGCCAGTTATTGAAATATTAAAAATAATTTCATTGGCCTAAAATATGCTATGAGGGGTGTGTGTGTAGGCATTAGTGTTGCCCCAAGTCGAATCGAGTGATGCTAATCATTCGAAAAAGTTTTTGTTTTATTAGAATTTTTGAATTAGAAAATTTTCGACTCGACTAGTTAGTATGTATGTAAGTTCAAATGCATTTTGCCAACTAATAAGATTTTACTTAAACAAATAAAAAAACATTCAATTCTTTTAGAAGAGTGAAGTGACGCAGAAAAAAGTGCTATAAAAATAAATTACTAAAAATTTTAACAGTATGCTTGTATTTTTCTAAATTTGGCAAATACATACATATCTTTTCCAAAACTGGTTTTCAAATTCTGTTCAACAATGATTATGAAAAAAATCACACTCATTATACAATAATTAACAAATATAGTCTATAATTTATTATCGCAATAAGAAAATCTATTAAAAGATTCTTGTAACGCTCTATTATCATGTTTTATACAAAAAATTTAATCTAGTATGATAATGATCTAATCTACAAAAACTTATCTGTTACATTTTTTTTTTAATTTTCAAAGATTCGAGATTTCAAGACCAATGATTCTGTGAAATTTAAAAAAATGAAGATTATCAAATATTTTCAAAATGTCTATTAATTATTCATGCACATTTCATAATTTCATTTCTATATAATTTTTTCTTGCTCTGTTTGAGTATCTATTCTTATTCTTATTCTTGTTTTGATGAACTAATTTTCCGATGTAATTTCAGTTTGAATTTATTTTTGTAAATTTATTTATAATTAAAATCAGACTAATTCCACCTAAAGTGCAAATACTCAACTAACACATAGAAATAGGAAAACGAATATAGCAAATGCTGTACAAAATGTGTAATTAATTTCTTATCATTTACATTAGCCAATTAAGAGGAAAAGGTAATTTTTAATTGATGTTTTCATGGAACACGTAATAATCTATAGATAAACATCTAACTACTCCACTGGTTCCCCTATAACCGTGCATTAATTAATTGACCTTGCATATACCTATTTCGATCTTGCACTCTTTAATAGGTCAATTATTTCAATAAACCTGGCATTTGGTTTAAGGACGAAATAATGAAACAAAACTTCCACGAAGTGTTACTAAACTAATTTTACTTACAATTGAAAACAAATTGTAATTGATAATATCAACGTTCACTCTTACCGCAAGTATAACATAGCTAAAATTATTATAAAAGTTTAATAATTTTGATATTCCATATATACATTATGCTACTTAAACTCTGAATATTAATTAATGTCACTACGAAAAAAATATGTGAACAATCCAAGAAATACGGTTGTTCTCTCAGGAATTCCTAAATATTTTCATTCTATAATTTGTATCTAAACAATAATAAATTTGCACGATTTATCGCCAGCGGCGACAGCGTTTCGAATACGACGAGGTTTAACTAAATGTAACTAACTTTTAAATTAAAGCTTCAATAATAATTTCGTAATTAAATCTAATTAATATTGGCAAAAAATTTAACCAAATGCGATGGAAGCTCAAATCATCACAAATTTTGCATTATATTAATTAATGAAAGTTTTATTGAGCAAAGTATTTTTTTCATTATTATTTTTTATTTGAACAGCAAACAGAGTCCTATGCTTTTGATGATATTTTCTAATCAACTGTTTTTTTTATAAGGCAACCCAACGGTTGAATTATCTCTAGTTGATATATTTATATTATTAGACTATCTCCAATGATCATTTTTATTTTCGTGAAGCATTGCTGGAAAAAGACAATTTTCACTAGGAAGCGTTTCCATCTATATTTCAAGTGAAAATAGATGTCTCTACTGGTTGACATTAGGCTGCCTGTGGTGGCTTCCGAACCTGTAAGCTTCTGGTTGGAAGACAAAATCTATGATCACTAACAACTATTGAGTTGTTTTTCCAACATGCCCGATATATAGTGTCTCTTTGCAGCTGACAATTGTAAATTCCCCAAATTTATTAAATGTCCTTTACAAGACAGTTGTAAATAAAATAAAGAATAAAAAAAAGTTTGAATCCGAGTTGTCAAAGAAGTATGAGTGGTTTAGGTTGCATTACCACGGCAACAAAATTCTTTTGCAATTTGCCAACTTTAGCTATTTTTCATGTATAGCTTTATCCAGTTCCATCAGTTAACTGTTAATCGAAAACTGATCATTGAAGTCAGCTCAATACAACTACATATTTGTAGTTTTGCAAACTACAAATTCGCGAAGCAAACTGATTGCTTTTTTGTGTTGCCTTTGAATCACGACCATTTTCAAGTTAATTTTGATGTATTGTAAATAAGCCATTTTTCAACATAAATGATGATCAAATAAGGTCCGAGTTCATTGCACTTGAGATGAATATCGCAAATATTGATTCGTTCTTAAACAAACTTGAGCCTAAAATCGAGATATTTAACGGTTATAAGACAATTTTTGATAATTTTAGTTTTTAATAATTTCGTGCAATACATTTAAATTTTTCCGTATTTCACAAAAAGTTGCGAAGATTCTCTTCAATTATGGTTTTCATTTGGTCAACTTCAATTGATTAACTTCAAATAAAGTGACGCCATAGTTTTATTAGGCGTTCTATCATGCTTCAGCAACTTCCTTTTCGTTACGAAAATATACCGAAAATGTTCCTTTTTGCACTTCAGGAAATGCTTTCTTGCAAACCCAATAACATATGATTGATTAAAGAAGCCACCGAAACTAGTTGTTGGAAATGAATGACATTGTCAATTAATTTAACAAAGCTAAAATTTTAGAAGAAACAATTAAATAGGCAATATCAAGTACGTTTAATTAAAACTTGTGATATGTTTAATCAACAAATTTGTTGTTTGCTTGATTTCTAATAAGCACTAAAATCGAGCTATGATGTTCAAGGACACATTGTGATATAACAACATTGTAATAACCTTTTCCTTATCAAATAAAACAATAAAAATTGTTTGTTATTAAATTCTGAAATGAATATTAACAATAGTTTTTAAACATAGATAACGCTCAAAATACTATTACTCAATTACTGTATTGTGAAACAAACTTCCAGTTTAGACGTCATTGTTGCAAAATGCAACAATAAATATTAACATACATTTCGTTTACCGACTCTACCTATATTTATGTATTTAGTTGATCATTGCATAAAATTAATTTAATAATGTGTATTGTATTGGCGTATATTATTAATCTTTAGTCATATATTGGCTGAACTCTGTATATTGACTTAACCATACGCAAAAGGTCATCACTATAATACATCGCGTGATAATGAATTTCTTAAAAAAAAAATTGAAAACAGAGTGCAATAAACAATTCATTGCAGACATTCGCCGTTATTGTTTGATATTCATTTATAATTCTGAATTAAACGCTGCATAAATAAAAACTTTCGAATATAATTTCTAATGATTCAGTGGTTTTTAGAGTACCGTAAAATGAACAACAATAATGATAATAGCTTTAGTAATAAAGGATTCATTGAAATAAAAAATGCAAATTGCATTTTCGTATGTCTACCATTGTGCACAATTATGCAGTTTCCAATCGGCACCGTTTATACTATACTTCCAATATTTCCAATTTCAATTTACATTTCCAAGCAAAAAACATATATTATTTTAGAGAAATTATGAAATTGGTATATAAGCACAGAGCACCGGATTAGTTTAACGACTATTACTATATTACACAATAAAATTGGTAAATTTGTGTATGAAAGAAGCCCTAAAATAGTATAATCATAAGTGAACGACCTACAGCAATTTAGAAATAGTAATTGATTAGACATACCACATTATAGAGATAAAAATGCCGCTGTAATTTGATCGTAATAATACTACATGCCAGATAAGATAAAAATTCGCTAGCGCAATTTTTCAATCAACACTTATCAGCGCCATTGATATGTATAATTTCAATGACATTGAAAAAATAGTATAAAAGCAAAATATAACGATTAGAGTATTTACAGCTAATAGCACAACATTTTTTATCTCGAAGAAAGTTCGTGATGACAAAACAAATTGGCCAGGGCAAAAAACGTTACGAGGTAATAGCTGTTCTAAAGAATGCAGTCATAATTTATCTGCAAATTAATTTATTAATAAAATCTGAATATATTTTGACAAGATGCTAATTTTTTATTACGTCTACAAATCTACATAGTGCATCTTCGAATTGTTCAAAACATGTTATTCTAGTTTGAATGGAAAATTTAGATATGTTATCACAAGTAGATTATTCATTTTTTATTACTTCTTACATATAGTTTGAGTAAAACAATGAGTAATAATTGCATTGTTTACAGCTAATAAAATCATCGGTATCACAATAATTTTACGCTTAACGTAAAACTGACGTGAAAATTGGAGGTAAATAGGTGTTCATATAAATGAAGTGTACCAAACAGTTTGATTATTTGTATTATTTGATGTAATTTCCACTATCTAAATTTACAACCTAGTAGTGATCTTTCCTCTGTATGACCAGATTTTTGCATACGAGAAATATTGCAGCAATACTCTGCAATATTTCCATTTCCCATCAATATCACTACTGATTGATATCACGAGTAGGGCTGGATTTAAAACCTTGTGGTTGCAAGGCCGATGCTCTTACCACTGTACTACAAACGCCCCAGTTTCTTAAGTGAAAATTAGTTGCAAGGCTAATGACATTATGAAGTATCATGAAAACTATTTTATAAAAAGTTAATTAAATGAAGCCCATTTTCGGTTACATTTAACTTACAAAGTTTCACTAATTGAAGTATAAAGCGTTATATGAACATTGGCCTACATGTTCGTGCTAAGTACATCTTAAGTGCTTTTGTTAAATTGGCTTTCAGCTCATCGTGTTGTAATGGTGCCAAATTAATTCCTAGTTTGATTCAACCCTTGACTAGCTCGATATCATGCAGTGTGATATGAAATTTACACTGACGTTATGAATCTTAAATATAATATATAAGTGAAAATTGCCTTTCGTGGGCATTGCGTGAATATTATTTAATTACGATTAAATTGTAGTAAGTAGTTTTGTTCGTAGTTATATTTATACACAAAAACGTTATTAAACGGATCGCAAGTGTTACTAGAAACTCAAAAAATCAACTTTTTTGAAATGCTAATATAAAAATGCACTTTTTGCTTTGTAGCACTCTTATTTGCAAATCACATTTTTAAAAATTAGTTAAAAATGTAATTATTTTGTAAAATACCTTTAAAATCAAAATAAGACATTAAACTTGTTTGCCACCTGGCCGTTCCAAGTTACCCCGCCTATAGGGTAAAAAAGTGTAGATAACGTATTTTTGAAAGACATCAAAAAAGCACATCTCTATAATGACGAAGTAGCTGGCAGTTTTACTGAACGTAGTCAGATAATAGTTCGTTTGCAATGTGTCATTTGTAGTGATAATATAATTGTTTTGGTTTTCAAAATATAGATTATATTTGCTCAAAGTCTGATTAAACCTTTGTGCCTCGCCCTGCTCTACATATAAACTTTTTATTAAATTTACTTTCATCCATCTAATGTTACTTGAAATTTTTCAAAAAGCAGGTCATAGAAGAAATACTTAATTCATTTTCTATCTCTGCTCGCAAAAATTTGAATTTTTTTTTATAGACTCAGTAGTATTATTTGCAATTATGCACAAAATCCCATCCAAAAAGCATCTAAAAAACTTGAAACGTAATCAATAAGTCGAAATACCAAAAAAGACTTGGATTGGATTATACCATGTTTTCCATAGAAAGTGTATAAAACTTCCAGTTTGATTGTATTCGCAAAATATAGACAAACTAATGAGGTTTATTGTTTCTATAATACCTCATTGTATATAGCATTCAAACAACACATCCTTATACGGTATTAATATTTTTGATTCTCTAGAAAATGTTCAGAATATACCTTACTTAGGAAAAGAACGTTTGCCGGATCAGCTAGTATATGTTTAACAAAAATTCTAGAAAATATTAAGTAAAAATATATGTGAAAGGGGCAGCTAACTAAAATAAGAATGGTTTACCCATTGCAAAACATATGAATGTTTCTGGGGCATATTGATATCCATTGCAAGTGCCAACCTAATCTGAAACTAGTGATGTGCCAAGTCGAATCAAGTGATTCGAATCATTCGAATCAAGCCTTTAACGACTTGATTCGAATCAGATTTTACTTGATTCGAATCAACTCGCATCAAGCCGCGAAATATTTACTGTGATAAAATATGTATTAACACAAATTTTTCATAAATATAAAATTTTTCATAAATATAAATATAAAAAAATGTTTTAATTTAATTCTATATTATAATAATATAAAAAATAAATATCATAAATATAAAAAATAAATAATGAATTAAATCATGCGAGCCACCCGACTTTAATATGCTTAAATGTATCAGCCACCTCCAATCGTCTTTGTGTGACTTTAACCGCATTCATCGACTAACTATATCATCCGACTTCATATGACTCAAACCGAATCAAGCGGCGATATGAGTTATTCCGACTTCATGACTCAAACCGAATCAAGCGGCGATATGAGTTGTTCCGACTTCATATGAGCCAACTCGAATCAAGCGGCGTTATGAGTTGTTCCGACTTCATGAGCCAAACCGAATCAAGCGGCGTTACGAGTTATTCCGACTTCAATTCTGATTCGAATCATCCCGACTTCAAGCCGTTCGAGCGATATGAGTTCAAGCGATATGAGTTAACCGTATGGGCGATACAATGCGTCGTCGTTCTTGCGTGTTTATTTATTTTACGGAGCGCTGAGAGCGATTTTATTCGTGAAATATCAATACCCAATTTTGATAATAATTAAGTGTTTTAGATTTTAAATGTTATCAGAATAAACCACTCGAAATTATGAAACGAGTTTCGGGAATCTTTCAATATAATTCTCTTTTGAAACAATTACTAAACACCAGCAAGTCAGTAAATAATATGTTAACTTCTGATTATGTAAGTAATGGCAAATTCACATTAATGAAATTAACTTTCAGCTCTCAGTTTAGATGCGATCCTTTACTGATTACATAGTAAAATAAACAATCGACCCATGATTCCAAATATTATTTTATATGCTTTAGTGATGCACAATTGTTTGGTAATCTATTATTGTAAATTAATTTGAAGATATGTTTTAGCCGTCCTCAAAATTACATCATTTTTAATAACTTTCAGAATATACTTTTTGATAGTGATTTATGTTTACAATTTCTACTTTGTCGGTTATATTGGTTAAACTGACAATTTTGATTATAAATTTGGATCACTTTTACTAAATTAATACATTCATGATTTTTTTTTGTCCATATATATACTTGATTCGAGTTGATTCGAATCATGATTCGAATCAGGTTTTTTTCTGATTCGAATCATTCGAATCGGGAATTTTTCGAGTCGGCACATCACTATCTGAAACTGATATCATTTAAATTGAAATGACACATTTGAAGATTCAAGGTTATATTATTACCACGCTTTTCATTAATTCGATAATTTTTTAAATACGAAGAAATAATCTGGATAATCATTTTTGAATTATATTGTGTCATGTACAGAGGAAAATGAGAGGGGCGGACATCCCTTGACCACAGGGTTACTCTCTCAAAAAATATATTAGATTAAAATATACAAAAACAAACATAGATTATTGAAAGTAGTTCTGATCGCTAATAAAAAATTCAAAATGTTTTTGAAAAAAAAAGAAATATTTAAATGATGATAAAGACTTCGTATAGTTAAGTATTTTGTTTTATCAATTAACCAAATTATTATTAATTGTTCCATGACGCAAACTATATTTATTATGATCTCAAAGAATCTCGAAGATCATATTATAATTAAAGTTTTCGATGTGAATATTATTAATACGAAAATTTACATATATCATAAAATTAACAATGATTCATCAATCTAATACATAGAAATTTACACTTCATGATGCAATAATAGCGTTTTCATATCTGCGCAATAGTTTACTTAAGTTGAGCGCAGTTTGTGAAAATATTATTCACATGGCGTGAGATAAGCATACGTACGATATAAATCAATCGATTGTTTGAAATAATTCGACAAGCGACTAATTTCTTTATATGGAATTAAACTAATGAAGTAGAATATATAAATTTATATTCATCGTCAAAGCATTTAATACTTTAATCGCCATGCCGGTCATAAGGAGTTCTACATGAAATATGTCTGGCATACGCGATTTGGTAGAAGGAATCTGAAAATTTGTTGGCTTTGGAGAAAATTTCTAACATAGGTCTATGTCAGTCATGTATGTGTGATATAAACATAGTTTTTCAAGTCTCTTCGATTCAATTTTAACTCAACTCTAATAAAGTTGCTATGTAAAATTTTTCCTGGTATTATCGTGGCGATTAACTAAATTAAAACAACCCATCAATCACGGAAATTGGTTCTATATCTCAAAACAAACAACCTACCAACATTCATATTCAATAAACAAAACTATGGGCCACCTTTATGAATTAACATTGTAATATGGTTTTTGTGATTGTTTCCCCATAATTTATTTAATTTATATTATCAATAATGTTTCAAATAATTATTTGATAATAAATTGTACAATTATTATCATAAGATAGATATACAAAATCCGAATTACTCACATTTCCTGCAAAAATAAATCTTTTCAAACAAGCTAAATTAAAAATTTTATTTTTTTTATTTCAACCATAAAATATTACGGTTCTTAATTTTAGACATGCAAATATAATCTGGTGAAGTATTATATATTCAAGCTAAAATTTCAACTATAAAATATATTCAAAACAAAGAACCATTTTAAAAAATTACGTAGGTGTAAAGTTAAAAATATTATTGCCATATTTTTATTATTATATTTATTATTTTGCATTTAAATATATATTGTTCATATGCAAAATCATAATTGCTTTATTTTTTAGATTTTTTTTATCATTTCTTTACGCACCACATTATATATTTTTATGAATCTATTGTTTGCTATGATCATTAGAATATTTTTGCTATAATCGTTATATATTTTTATGAATCTATTGTAATTTGCTATGATCATTTGAATAATGTTTTGCAAAGTTTGTCTATTTTGGTAATTTGTTTACTAATATGTCACGATGCTCATCTGTAGTAATAGATAATAGATTTATCTCGCATTAATGTTGATGTTCATTTAATGTATTATTTATGATTATGACATAATTTATTTCTAGTTACGTTTTATAAAGTATCATATACGAGTATTTGAAATAAGTCCAATATAAAATTCAAAAGAAATGTTATTTTTTATAATTTAACTTGACATCCAAGTAAGTTACTAGTTACTAGTTACTTTATTATCTTGCATGCCCCGCATTTTTACTCTGATACAGATTTCTAATTAATCTAAAGAACTTACGACATGTAAATGAAGAATGGTGTGTTGTTTCGCGGACTTTACTCTTTGAAGTGAACAACTAGTTCAATTAAAACACTCCGCAACCCTCTCTGTCAGGGGTAGCACTTATTCCATGTAAAGCTTAATGCCCTGAAGGTTGTCACCTTCATAGCCAATATAATAAAACAAAAATACGTCCGAACAGATGTATTATTTAATTGATTTTAAATATCACAGATAAAGAATACAGATTTCTATAGTTTTATATGCTGTACTATAGAAAACTATTAGACAATCTTTTTCAAAACAAAATACTTCACGAATGCTTTTTTATTGTTTCAATAGCAATCAAAGCTACTTAGAATTACATTGCCCTATAAGTTGTTAGTTTTAAGAATGAACCTAATGTTTTTCATGAAAGGCAACCCATCGGTTAACCATTCTCCTAGGTGTGACAATAATATTAGCTCTGATATGAGTAAATGTTGCAATTATGCCCACGAAAGGCGATTTCCACTTGAAATTATATCGATAGACTTATATCCTCAAGCGGAAAGTTTACATCATGCTGCCTGATGTTGGGTTGGCCGAGGTGGGAATCGAACCATCGAACCCGGGATAAGTTGGTGCTAGCTCACATCCGTATCGATTACACCACCGCCTTTTAATAAATGTTTTAAATTATTATTATTATTATTGAACAGCAATCAGAACCTTACGTCCTATGAACTGTTGGGCTGAAACTTCTCCTTACTTCGTATTTATTTTAGATGGTAACCCAATGGTTAAGCCATCCATATTTGATGATTTTGTTATTAGAATTAATCTAATAGGGCTGACTTTTTATTGGTACAGCAATGCCGGGCAAGGGCTATTTTCACTTGGAAACATATTGCTATCTATATTTCCAAGTAAAAATCGTTGTCACTGCTGCCTGACAACATGCTGCTAGAAGTGGGTATCGAACCCGGGACCTCTGAATAATAAATGTTGGGAGAAATTAAATAACAAGTGAAATGAATTGTTGACGAAATGAGTGCTTTATTACACAATCGCAATTTGATGTATTCTTTCTAGTTTATAAACATTAAAATTCAAACAATACCGATTTGAGTCTCAATTACCACCATCCTTAAAAGTAGACAATGAACATGCTATATGTTCACCTAATTTGAACTTATTCAAAGCACGTATGATCTAGTGTAACAAAGAGAATATTGTGTATTTATAATTCAAGACGCATAAATAGGGAACAATAGAAACTGTTTGTGCAATCTTCAACAGTGCAATAACGATCACGTTCTTAAAAATATTAATAAAATGATATTTAACCCTTCTCGAACACCTCGGGTCAATTGGACCACAACGCCACATTTAGAGTCAAATTTGAAACTCTTATAATATATATATATATATATATATATATATATATATATAATATTATAATAATAATAATATAAGTGTACATATAATACTGTGTGTAAACCTCGGTACTGGGCTGAGGTGGGTACGAGAAGGGTTAATGTTAATAACGATATTAATTCATAAATTGTAATTAAGCTAGTGGTGTATGGCATGGTGCCTAAGGCAAATTGCTGGAACTTCCCGTTCCAAAAATTATTTTTTTTAAAAAAAGCTTTAAATTTTTTAAAACTAACAAAAATTTAATTTTCTCTTTATATTTTGATTTTATTTTAAATCTTTTTAAAGCAGCCGCTTTTGGAAACGTAACAGCTACCCAACGGATAAATATTGGTATGGAACCAATAGAAATGTAAACAAAATTTGTACTTATTAAAATCTCTATAAATTACCTGATAATCTGATATGCATATGTCAAATGATCATTTTTGACCGCGAAATGGCATTTTTTTACTTCTTTTATTGAATCTACGAAAACACCGCTAACAAAAAATTAGTCAGTTCTTCATTTCGTCAATACAAGTAAAAAGTTTTATGAATCATTCAAATCGGTCACTCTGTTAACTCAAAAACTAAATTACCATTTTGGGCACTTTCAAAACGACTGCGGCTGCCTAGCCAAAAACTATTCAGCACATCTCCTCGTCAAAAGGAATCGAATGTTTTTTGAATCATCCAAATCGGTTGATCGGTGCGCCCGAAATCGTGGATAAAAAATAAACATACACACACACAGACATCATTTTTTTCTAACAATTAAGTATGTCAAAATGTTCAGAAACTTTTGAAACGTAAGGATATGCAAAAATTTTCATGTTCGATTTTTGGACGATTACTATAGTGTACCCTAAGGAAGTTAATTATAAAAAAATATGTTTTGTTCATGTGATGCCAAAAATTAATTAAGCACTATTAATAAAAATTTAATGTTTGCAAATATTGTTACGAAAAATTTATTACAATGGTCAAATGTTTTAACAAATTGAGGTTAACAGTATGCAATTTTTCCTTTATTATACCAAAATTTAAATATAATTTAGTGCACTAATAAAAGGTGAACCACTGGGTTTTCCTTTTAAAATTTAATATGCTATTTGTCAAACTAATTACTCAATGTCTTTCTATTTAGACAGATTGTAATTTATAAGAAAATAATAAAAAAAACAGTATGTAATCATTTTTCCAATACTTTTCCCGAAAATCCTTTAGCATGTTAATATAAAAATGATAAATGGTTAAGTATAAAGTGTTTTTAAAAATAAATAAAATAATAAACTATAAATAATCACAAAAAAAAATTTTTTTGAACGAGTGTATTACAGAAAAATCTGATTCAAAAACATTATAATCATTTTCCAATACTTTTCTCGAAAATCATTTGCCATTATAATATAAAAATGAAAAATGATTAAGTTTAAAAGAAATTAAAAAAACTATTAATAATCACATAAAATAATAATTTTGAACGAGTGTATTACAGAAAAATCTGCTTCAAAAACATTATAATCATTTTTCCAATACTTTTCTCGAAAATCATTTGTCATTATAATATAAAAATAAAAAATGATTAAGTTTCAAGTTTAAAAAAAAAATAAAAAAACTATAAATAATCACATAAAAGAATAATTTTAAACGAGTGTATTACAGAAAAATCTGCTTCAAAAACATTATAAACATTTTTCTAATACTTTTCCCGAAAATCCTTTGACATTATAATATAAAAATGATGAATGATTAAGTTTCAAGTTCTTAAAAAAATTTAAAAAAAACTATAAATAATCACATAAGAGAATAATTTTAAACGAGTGTATTACAGAAAAATCTGCTTCAAAAACATAATCATTTTCCCAATACATTTCCCGAAAATCCTTTGCCATTATAATATAAAAATGAAATTTTTTTTTTTTTTTTTATATATTTTTACAGCGATCAGAACTATGAGTTCTATGAGCTGTTGTGATCAATTTATCTACTTAATATTATTATAGATGGCAACCCAAACAGCTGTCCCATCTCTCTATGAGCTGAATTTTTATTTTTTTATTACAATTGTTGTAATAGTGATGACTTTTACTTCCAAGTGGCATGTTGCCACTACAGCTATGCCCACGAAAGGCCATTTCACTTGAAATCATATTTGAAATCTATAATTCAAGTGAAAATTTGGTATCAAGCTGCTTTGATACCGAACCGACCGAGGTTGGATTCGAACCCGGGACTAGGATTTGCTAGCCCACGTTCTTACCACGGGACCACGGCCGGCCCTTAAAAAAAATGAAAAATGATTGAGTTTCAAGTTTTTAAAAAAAATTAAAAAAGCTATAAATAATCACATAAATTTTGAACGAGTGTATTACAGAAAAATCTGCTTCAAAAACATTATAATCATTTTTCCAATACTTTTCTCGAAAATCATTTGTCATTATAATATAAAAATGAAAAATGATTAAGTTTTGAGTTTTTAAAAAAATTTAAAAACTATAAATAATCACATAAGAGAATAATTTTGAACGAGTGTATTACCCGAAAATCCTTTGCCATTATTATATAAAAAGGCACAATGATTAGGTTTAATTTTTATTTTTAAGTTTGCTCTATATAATCACAAAATTTAATTTTAATATATCAAAATTGAAAAGGCTTACCACTGGATAACCTTTTAGATCTAATGTTTAATATTTCATATATCATCAAAATTACTGAATGTCTTCCTTTTTGTAAAGACAGATTGTAATTCGATAAAGAGAATAAAAAAAAGATTAGGTTTTAAGTTTAAAAAAAATTAAAAAAAACTATAAATAATCACATAAAAGAATAATTTTGAACGAGCGTATTGAAGAAAAATCTCCTTCAAAAACATTATAATCACTTTTCCAATACTTTTCCCGAAAATCCTTTACCATTATTATATAAAAAGGAACAATGATTAGGTTTTAAGTTATTTTTAAGTTTGCTCTATATAATCACAAAATTTAATTTTAATATATCAAAATTGAAAAGGCTTACCACTGGATAACCTTTTAGATCTAATGTTTAATATTTCATATATCATCAAAATTACTGAATGTCTTCCTTTTTGTAAAGACAGATTGTAATTCGATAAAGAGAATAAAAAAAAGATTAGGTTTTAAGTATAAAAAAAAAATTAAAAAAACTATAAATAATCATATAAAAAAATAATGTTGAACGAGTGTATTACAGAAAAATCTGCTTCAAAAGCATTATAATCATTTTCCCAATACTTTTCACGAAAATCCTTTGACATAATAATATAAAAAGGAACAATGATTAGGTTTTAATTTATTTTTAAGTTTGCTCTATATAATCACAAAATTTAATTTTAATATATCAAAATTGAAAAAGCTTACTACTGGGTAACCTTTTAGATCTAATGTTTAATATTTCATATCATCAAAATTACTGAATGTCTTCCTTTTTGTAAAGACAGATTGTAATTCGATAAAGAGAATAAAAAAAAGATTAGGTTTTAAGTATAAAAAAAAATTAAAAAAACTATAAATAATCATATAAAAAAATAATGTTGAACGAGTGTATTACAGAAAAATCTGCTTCAAAAGCATTATAATCATTTTCCCAATACTTTTCACGAAAATCCTTTGACATAATAATATAAAAAGGAACAATGATTAGGTTTTAATTTATTTTTAAGTTTGCTCTATATAATCACAAAATTTAATTTTAATATATCAAAATTGAAAAAGCTTACTACTGGGTAACCTTTTAGATCTAATGTTTAATATTTCATATCATCAAAATTACTGAATGTCTTCCTTTTTGTAAAGACAGATTGTAATTCGATAAAGAGAATAAAAAAAAGATTAGGTTTTAAGTATAAAAAAAAAATTTAAAAAACTATAAAGAATCACATACAAGAATAATTTTGAACGAGCGTATTAAAGAAAAATCTCCTTCAAAAACATTATAATCACTTTTCCAATACTTTTCCCGAAAATCCTTTACCATTATTATATAAAAAGGAACAATGATTAGGTTTTAAGTTATTTTTAAGTTTGCTCTATATAATCACAAAATTTAATTTTAATATATCAAAATTGAAAAGGCTTACTACTGGGGATAACCTTTTAGATCTTATGTTTAATATTTCATATAATATATGAAATGATATTATCATCAAAATTACTGAATGTCTTCCTTTTTGTAAAGACAGACTGTAATTTGAAAAAGAGAAAATGATTAGGTTTTAAGTTTATAAAAAAAAATAAAATAAACTATAAATAATCACATAAAAGAATAATTTTGAACGAGCGTATTAAAGAAAAATCTCCTTCAAAAACCTCGCGTGCAACAAGTATTCGAAATCAAAACAAAAACAAAAGGGCGTCTAGCATAGGAACGCCCTGCAAAAACTGGTTAAATGCAACTGTTACCTTTTCTTAATTTATATAGAATATTATATCAAATATATAAAGTATAATACACCAATAATAATTACACAGTATTAAATAAATATTAATAAATTTCAAATAATATTATTATTGTATACATCGCGTTTTGACGTTTGACAGATACTAATCTCGCGTCGATCATATGTAAACAACAGCACATGCAGCCCTTCGCGGTGTATACAACAACAACAATGGAGTACATTAAACTTTTCACTCACCAAATCAATGGGTAATCCAACAAGTTCCGAAAGCCAAGTCAATGAACGGCTCCCATCATAATAGCTGCCAGTTTCAATCGCCATTATTTTACCATACAAAACTACCGCAAAAAATACTAGAAGCCACAGTTAAGTCACAAATTGTCTAACGAAAACTTTTTTTCAAAAAAAACTTGCTCAATCCATGCTGAATTGAAAATGTTCACTGTTGACTAAACCGGCTGCACACAGCAGACATAACCTGCACAAGAATTTCGGATGACATTACGCTCTAAGTATTACTGAAGGTATACTATCATCTCGCTCGCGCCAGCCAACGCTTCGAACTGAAGCGAGTGATGTGAGCGCTACGCTACGGATTGCATTCGATCTGGACTTAAGTAGGAGGAATGAATGCCGAGTAAAAATAAATGAACCAGTGCCGGCGGCGAAATTAAAAAAATCGCATTCACCAAAATTTGTTCACCAATGTTACATAAAAATTTTCAAGGGTTTATGGACCTTGATAGTAAAACTAGTGGGGTGCATGGCATCGTGCCTTAAGGCAAATTGCTGGAACTTTCCCGTACCGTAACCAAAAATCTTGGTACGGAATCCAAGAAAATTTACACAAAATGTGTACATATTATTAATATCTCTATAAATTATCTGATAATTTGATGTACATATGTCCAATAAACATTTATGACCGCCAAATGACATTTTTTCAATTTATTCTTATTGAGAGTCCATAACCGCTGAACCTGCCTTCCCAAAAATTTAATCTTGTCAATACAAGTAAAATGTTTTTTGAATTATTAAAATCGGACGCTCCGTTCTCTTAAAAACTGGGTTATCGTTTTTGGCACTTTTGGCCCCGTATCTTCGAAACGGCTAGATCTGCCTTCGCCAAAAATTAATCAGCAAGTCTCCTTATCAGTACGAATCGAATTTTCGTATTATTCAAATCGGTGTTCTCGAAATCGTCGACGAAAAGTTGTATCCGCACACACACACATACACACATACATCATTTTTTTCTAAGGTATGCTAAAATGTTCAAAAACCTTTAAAACGTAAAGATATATAAATGTTCATTAAATTACAACAATCCATCAAATATTTGATAATAATTTATACAACGTATAAATTGCCGTATGCAAAATTCCAAAAGCCGATTAAAGTAGCTCCTCACATTAACAATTTCGTACTTTCATTCTTAATTTTACAAAAATTAGCAAAAATGATGAAAACGAACTTTTTTAACGCCTTGCACAAGTGCTAATTTTCACTAAAGATATTTATGAAGAAAAAAATATGATATAATATAGTATTTAATATTCTATATAAAAGTCCTATTAAAAGTCAGTTATTCTGATTAAACTAAAACATTATAGTCAATAAAAAAACTGATTTTAAATCATATTTAAGACATTGAGCACAATGCTTCCCCCATCATATGCAAAACTCAAATTTCGCTTTTGACTTTAAAAAATATGGTCACCTTAATTTTATGTATAGATTAGACATTATTCCCGTTACACTTATAACCGATTGACCAAGCACTTAAAAATGTAATCATCACAATTTTTTCTATTAAAATATAATATTTTATTTATTTATAAATTTCGAGAATTGAATTTGATATTTATGAAAATTTTGTTACCATTTATTATGGGCCGATCTTGAGATAAAATAGACCCTTGTTATGGCAAGGCTATGTTACGTTCCAGTTTTCATACAAAGTGCTACTAAGTACTGTCAAAATGCCGTGTATCTCCTAGCCTATCTTTACCAAGAACTAATTACCGCGATTCCCAACAATCACCTTTCGAACAATTTTTTAATTGTAAAATTGATTTAAAATAGTGGCTTAAAACGTGGGCGAAACTTTTCTGCTATTAACAAAAAAACTGCTCGGCTGATCGTCGCGCAAAACTAACAAACGCTAATTCTTATCGAGTTACATCGAATGGACTTTAAATTTTTAAAATCGGTCCAGCCGTTTTTGATATATCGTCGACAAAAGGTCAAAATTGGTTCAAATACACACACACATACATAGTTTTTCCAAATTTGGTCTCATTCGGCTCAGAATAAATTTGAAGTGAAAAATCAATTAGCCCAATGAATCTTTAAATAATTTGCATGTCACTTGCCTTATATTGAATTTAATTACTTATTTTTATACAAAAAAATTATTTTCACTTCATTTTTTTATGATAAATTAAAAATTTCTCCAGTAATGCTAACTTTTATTAAAAAAATTAAAACAGCAAGCGAATAAGTATATGTGTAATTTTTACTAATGAAGTATTTGACATGCTGTTTACAATGAAATTTAAATATACACCCAAAAATAATTCCTTGAACTAAAATCCATCAAACCGTTATGTGAATCAATTCAAATCTGGCGATTTTCTATCATTTATAGTTGCTATGAAAGTTGAAATAGTTATCAATTACATTCAATTATATTGTTTAGTGTGCGTTTAGAGTAATATATCAAATAATAAACTTACTTGCTTACATTTCAAAAGTATTCCATTCCTTTAGATTTATTATATTTATTTGTATTTAATTTATTAAAAAAAAAACAGAAAATTTTTGTTACTATATGTAATTAATTTTAATATGATTTATTTAATGAAAAGAACGTTCATTGTATAGCGAAAAATACAATGTAAAACATAAATTAATATCAGTTTCAAAGCCTACTTTATACATATATTAATTCATCACATCTGTTTGTTTTTTGAAAATACATTTATGGTTGAATCTAAATAATTTCTTAACATCACAGAACACTGAAAGAATACTTTGAATAATTAGCATTTAAAGCTAATTATTGTATACATAACTATATATTATGCATCAATTATAAATAAATAATATTAGGTGCAAGACATTTTATATGTTAGACTGACGAAAAAGAAAAAATAATCTTTCGAGATATCGTTACAATGTTGAACACCATAATCATTATATTTTTTGTATCAAGTAATATGAAAATATATTTATAGCAGAATAATAAAATGCATAAATGTAACGTAAATAATTTATTTTTTCTTAAAGCAGAAATTAATCACAATATGTGCAGAACAAATAAACACTTGCTAATGGATTTGCAACCAGGCAATAAAATTATATCTTAAATAATTAAGCAGTAAAGATACCTATAAAACAAACAGACACTATTTTGGAATTAATTAGATTTATTTTGTCAACATATATATGGAACTTCCTCATCAAAATCGAATACACTTTTATCCCGCTGCTTTAAGCAGTAGCTTATTTCCAGCATTTGATTTTACGGCTTGTTTCATGGCATCATACCAAAATCCAATGTTGTATTTTTACGAACATCTGAAAAGGCTTCACAACCTTCAAAGCTATTTAAAATTCCAAATACAGCAAGATCAGCAAGATTTGGTGATTTTCCACCCATGTATGGAGTCTTCTGTTTTTGCAAAGCTTTTGTCCATTCATCACAGCTATCATACAATGATTCTCTCACATCATCTTTTAAATTATATCTGAATAAATAATGCTAATGAAAAAACTTCATAATAAAAAAGGATAATAATAAAAATTCTACACTTACTTCGTTTTAAGTTTTTTACTTATGAGCCACATGGCCAATGCACCTACATGTACCATTAAAGCTACCTCCCATGCAGGAAAATGCAAATCCCACTCTCCTGACTTTGAAAACCATTTAAATGTTTCAATAGATTCAGAATAAGTTCGATATACATTTGGAGACAACATATGAACAAGGTTTTCATCAGCCCACATTCTCCATTTTCGTTCACATCTAAAAGATCAGAGATAACAAATCAATGTTATAAATAAGTTGTGAAGCACAAACCAGTCTCTTACATAAACAAACATAAATGAATATTATGCAAATTTAGAGTTGTGTTCATTAAGGGTACCTATTATAAATTTTTCATATCCATAATGAGTACGCGACAAACAATTCAATGATTACGTCAGAATGCATATTTTGTCGATGCGATAATTCATATATTTTATATCTATGCAGAAACTATAAACTTATTTTTGATTCCTACAAATAATAGTTAATTTTGAACTGTGCTAATTTTCATAAAGCCTTCTAAGTACTTATACTCATTAAGAGCTTCCTCAAGCAAAGTCTTATTTGAATAAAAGCTCTGAAATTCCTGATTAAATATAAATTATTACAAGAAATATTTTAATATGTATTATATTTTATATATATATATATATATATATATGATGTAAAATTCCAATGCTTGTTGTATTATTATAGAAGATTTTTTCTTAGTTTTTGCATAATACAATAAATATAAAATCCAATTAGATCCATTTAGTTACAAAAGACAAACATTATGATAAAATTATGTTAAATACTTTGAATATTACTCTATGTTCTGTACCTCTACCTCAAATCTACCGATCAATGTATAGAACTATGCTTAACATTTTTTTCTTTAATTTGCAAAAAAGAAATTAGCGTAGAATATGAAATTTAATATCATTATGAATTGAATCCATTGTAAAATTATCTTCATAACAATATTAAAATCATAATTGAAATTTGCTATAAAATTGATCATTAAACAGAAAATTTTTGATGCAAGAATAAACTTGAAATAATTACTTACAATACAATCATCATCAGATGATCTTTTTGACTTCTTATCTTGAAACATCAAGTTTATTTATTCATGATATCACTTTTTTTATTCCCTGCTTCATCGGACATTTCTACTGTTGGATAATAATTAACTAGCTCGCTGACAGTTTGTTTACTGTCGCACATATAGGATGCTAATAAAGATATAATCATTGAACTGTCATTCAACTGGTAATATCCTTCTTCACTTTTGGCTACTAATATAGGTACTTTTTTATACTTTGACCACCTAATAGATTGCCTTAATACTGCATCGACTTCTACTACATCGTATGAGAATCCATAATAATCTAAAATGCTCTCACTTTACAGCAAAATGGGCATGTTTGATATTGAAATAGTACTAGTTTGAGCTTTGTCTTGTCTTGTAAATTTTTATTTGTCTCGTAGCTTGGTAATCAGGCATTTTTTCGAGCTTGAAAGGTTTATTTTCATGACTTAGTGAAACCGGCGTTTTTCTGTTCTCCGCATATGCATTGTAACCAGAGTAGGCGCTTCCAATAACGACTCCAACAGTGGCCCCAATTATGCTCAATTTCAACGTACTTCTCTGGGGCTTCGAATTAGTACTGTAAGCGTATCTAGTAATATGAAATTTTGAGATTTACCATATTTAGAACAGTTTAGCAGATTGATTTGAGAACGTTGCGGCCTAATTTGAAAGCTGACATTTCAACGCAGTTTCAGCATCTATTTTTCAAATCTTGTATTATGGACTAAACGTCAAAGTTCTTTTAGGTTATTATTATTCAAAGCCGATTTAAAATTGATGCTGCCTGCGATAATAACAAAGCATAGTAAAAGTATAGCCATCTGTAAGCATCTATAAGCTACTATTTCCAAATCAGTGAACCTGATTAAACCAATTCAAACGTCAGCATAGAAGCGAACAAACGCACTGTGGCATATTAAGTGTCGAAATGTGCCACCAGAGAGGAAATTAATGAGCAACTAGCTGTAAGTGGAATTCTGTCTTAAGGCAATTAAGGCATCGTGCCTTAAGGCAAATTGCTGAAACTTCCCGTACCAAAAAAATATTATTTTTTTAAAAACGATTGACATTTTTAAAAAAAAATTTACTTCGAAAAAATAAGATTTTTGAGAAACTATAAATTGGACAAAAAAATTACTTTTTTTTGAAACAAAAAATTTTTTTCAACAAAAAATTTAATTTTTTTTTTTTTTTAATTTTTTTTTGAAAAAATAATGTTTTCTTTATTTTGGCATATTGGGAAGATCTGAACTTTTTTTCAACGCAATGGTACTGCTTTAACTCATAAAGACAAAATGTCAAAGCGCGTAAGCGC
>NW_020538040.1:51861175-51878395 GCF_003426905.1 Ctenocephalides felis | reverse complement strand
ACCTTAATTTTATGTATAGATTAGACATTATTCCCGTTACACTTACAACCGATTGACCAAGCACTTAAAAATGTAATCATCACATTTTTTTCTATTAAAATATAATATTTTATTTATTTATAAATTTCGAGAATTGAATTTGATATTTATGAAAATTTTGTTACCATTTATTATGGGCCGATCTTGAGATAAAATAGACCCTTGTTATGGCAAGGCTATGTTAAGTTCCAGTTTTCATACAAAGTGCTACTAAGTACTGTCAAAATGCCGTGTATCTGCTAGTCTATCTTTACCAAAAACTAATCACCGCGATTCCCAACAATCACCTTTCGAACAATTTTTGAATTGTAAAATTGATTTAAAATAGTGGCTTAAAACGTGGGCGAAACTTTTCTGCTATTAAAAAAAAACTGCTCGGCTGATCGTCGCGCAAAACTAACAAACGCTAATTCTTATCGAGTTACATCGAATCAACTTTAAATTTTTAAAATCGGTCCAGCCAAAGGTAAAAAAATTGGTTCAAATACACACACACATACATACTTTTTCCAAATTTGGTCTCATTCGGTTCAGAATGAGTTTGAAGTTAAAAATCAAGTAGCCCGATGAATCTTTAAATAATTTGCATGTCACTTGCCTTATATTGAATTTAATTACTTATTTTTATACAAAAAATTATTTGTAATTATACTTCATTTTTTTATGATAAATTAAAAATTTCTCCAGTAATGCTAACTTTTATTAAAAAAATTAAAACAGCAAGCGAATAAGTATATCTGTAATTTTTACTAATGAAGTATTTGATATGCTGTTTACAATGGAATTTAAATATACACCAGAAAATAATTCCTTGAACTAAAATCAATCAACCCGTTATGTGAATCAATTCAAATCTGGCGATTTTCTATCATTTATAGTTGCTATGAAAGTTGAAATAGTTATCAATTAATTCAGTTATATATGTTTAGTGTGCGTTTAGAATAATATATCAAATAATAAACTTACTTGCTTACATTTCAAAAGTATTCCATTCCTTTAGATTTATTATATTTATTTGTATTTATTTATTAAAAAAAAACGTAAAATTTTTGTTACTATATGTAATTAATTTTAATATGATTTATTTAATGAAAAGAACGTTCATTGTATAGCAAAAAATACAATGTAAAACATAAATTAATATCAGTTTCAAAGCCTACTTTATACATATATTAATTCATCAAATCTGTTTGTTTTTCGAAAATACATTTATGGTTGAATCCAAATAATTTCTTAACATCACAGAACACTGAAAGAATACTTTGAATAATTAGCATTTAAAGCTAATTATTTTATACATAACTATATATTATGCATCAATTATAAATAAATAATATTAAGTGCAATTTTATATGTTAGACTGACGAAAAAGAAAAAATAATTTATCGAGATATCGTTAAAATGTTGAACACCGTAAACATTATATTTTTTGTATCAAGTAATATGAAAATATATTCATAGCAGAATAATAAAATGCATAAATGTAACGTAAATAATTTATTTTTCTTAAAGCAGAAATTAATCACAATATGTGCAGAACAAATAAACACTCGCTAATGGATTTGCAACCAGGCAATAAAATTATATCTTAAATAATTAAGCAGTAAAGATACCTATAAAACAAACAGACACTATTTTGGAATTAATTAGATTTATTTTGTCAACATATATATGGAACTTCCTCATCAAAATCGAATACACTTTTATCCCGCTGCTTTAAGCAGTAGCTTATTTCCAGCATTTGATTTTACGGCTTGTTTCATGGCATCATACCAAAATCCAATGTTGGTATTTTTACGAACATCTGAAAAGGCTTCACAACCTTCAAAGCTATTTAAAATTCCAAATACAGCAAGATCAGCAAGATTTGGTGATTTTCCACCCATGTATGGAGTCTTCTGTTTTTGCAAAGCTTTTGTCCATTCATCACAGCTATCATACAATGATTCTCTCACATCATCTTTTAAATTATATCTGAATAAATAATGCTAATGAAAAAACTTCATAATAAAAAAGGATAATAATAAAAATTCTACACTTACTTCGTTTTAAGTTTTTTACTTATGAGCCACATGGCCAATGCACCTACATGTACCATTAAAGCTACCTCCCATGCAGGAAAATGCAAATCCCACTCTCCTGACTTTGAAAACCATTTAAATGTTTCAATAGATTCAGAATAAGTTCGATATACATTTGGAGACAACATATGAACAAGGTTTTCATCAGCCCACATTCTCCATTTTCGTTCACATCTAAAAGATCAGAGATAACAAATCAATGTTATAAATAAATTGTGAAGCACAAACCAGTCTCTTACATAAACAAACATAAATGTATATTATGCAAATTTAGAGTTGTGTTCATTAAGGGTACCTATTATAAATTTTTCATATCCATAATGAGTACGCGACAAACAATTTAATGATTACATCAGAATGCATATTTTGTCGATGCGATAATTCATATATTTTATATCTATGTAGAAACTATAAACTTATTTTTGATTCCTACAAATAATAGTTAATTTTGAACTGTGCTAATTTTCATAAAGCCTTCTAAGTACTTATACTCATTAAGAGCTTCCTCAAGCAAAGTCTTATTTGAATAAAAGCTCTGAAATTCCTGATTAAATATAAATTATTACAAGAAACATTTTAATATGTATTATATTTTATATATATATATATATATATGATGTAAAATTCCAATGCTTGTTGTATTATTATAGAAGATTTTTTCTTAGTTTTTGCATAATACAATAAATATAAAATCCAATTAGATCCATTTAGTTACAAAAGACAAACATTATGATAAAATTATGTTAAATACTTTGAATATTACTCTATGTTCTGTACCTCTACCTCAAATCTACCGATCAATGTATAGAACTATGCTTAACATTTTTTTCTTTAATTTGCAAAAAATGAAATTAGCGTAGAATATGAAATTATAATATCGATTATGAATTGAATCCATTGTGTAATATATCTTCATAACAATATTAAAATCATAATTGAAATTTGCTATAAAATTGATCATTAAACAGAAAATTTTTGATGCAAGAATAAACTTGAAATTAATTACTTACAATACGTCATCAGATGATCTTTTTGACTTCTTATCTTGAAACATCAAGTTATATTTATTCATGATATCACTTTTTTTATTCCCTGCTTCATCGGACATTTCTACTGTTGGATAATAATTAACTAGCTCGCTGACAGTTTGTTTACTGTCGCACATATAGGATGCTAATAAAGATATAATCATTGAACTGTCATTCAACTGGTAATATCCTTCTTCACTTTTGGCTACTAATATAGGTACTTTTTTATACTTTGACCACCTAATAGATTGCCTTAATACTGCATCGACTTCTACTACATCGTATGAGAATCCATAATAATCTAAAAATGCTCTCACTTTACAGCAAAATGGGCATGTTTGATATTGAAATAGTACTAGTTTGAGCTTTGTCTTGTCTTGTAACATTTTAATTTGTCTCGTAGCTTGGTAATCAGGCATTTTTTCGAGCTTGAAAGGTTTATTTTCATGACTTAGTGAAACCGGCGTTTTTCTGTTCTCCGCATATGCATTGTAACCAGAGTAGGCGCTTCCAATAACGACTCCAACAGTAGCCCCAATTATGCTCAATTTCAACGTACTTCTCTGGGGCTTCGAATTAGTACTGTAAGCGTATCTAGTAATATGAAAATTTTGAGATTTACCATATTTAGAACAGTTTAGCAGATTGATATTGAGAACGTTGCGGCCTAATTTGAAAGCTGACATTTCAACGCAGTTTCAGCATCTATTTTTCAAATCTTGTATTATGGACTAAACGTCAAAGTTCTTTTAGGTTATTATTATTCAAAGCCGATTTAAAATTGATGCTGCCTGCGATAATAACAAAGCATAGTAAAAGTATAGCCATCTGTAAGCATCTATAAGCTACTATTTCCAAATCAGTGAACCTGATTTAAACCAATTCAAACGTCCAGCATAGAAGCGAACAAACGCACTGTGGCATATTAAGTGTCGAAATGTGCCACCAGAGAGGAAATTAATGAGCAACTAGCTGTAAGTGGAATTCTGTCTTAAGGCAATTAAGGCATCGTGCCTTAAGGCAAATTGCTGAAACTTCCCGTACCAAAAATTATTATTTTTTTAAAAACGATTGACATTTTAAAAAAAAATTTACTTCGAAAAAATAAGATTTTTGAGAAACTATAAATTGGACAAAAAATTACTTTTTTTTGAAACAAAAATTTTTTTCAACAAAAAATTTAATTTTTTTTTTTTTTTTAATTTTTTTTTGAAAAAATAATGTTTTCTTTATTTTGGCATATTTGGGAAGATCTGAACTTTTTTTCAACGCAATGGTACTGCTTTAACTGCATAAAGACAAAATGTCAAAGCGCGTAAGCGCCGCGTCGCCGTCTAACGAATAAACATTGGTACGGAACCCATAGGAATGCAAACAAAATTTATACTTATTGTTAAAATCTCTATAAAATATTTGATAATTTGATGTGCATATGTCTAATGATCATTTTTGACCGCCAAATGGCATTTTTTTTTACTTTTTTTGTTGGATCTCCGAAGCCGCTAGACCTGCCCTCATGAAAATTTGATCAATTCTTCATCTTGTCAATACAAGTCAAATGTTTTTTGAATTATTAAGATCGGACGCTCCGTTCTCTTAAAAACTGAGTTACCGTTTTCGGCACTTTTTGCCCCGTACCTTTGGAACGGCTGGACCTGCCTTTGCCAAAAACTAATCAGCACGTCTCCTTATCAATACGAATCGAATGCTTTTTGAATTATTCAAATCGGTTGATCCGTGTTCCCGAAATCGTCGACGAAAATTTGTATCCGCACATACATACACACACGTACATACATACATACATTACGTATTGGTACAATAAGTACAAGCTACCATCATCAATAAAAAGATAATCAAGTATAAAATATGACAGAGATCAAATTACTCTTAAACTATTCCTACAGCATATGTTATTAGTCTTTTGACTATATTCCAATCATATATGTAATATGTATTCTTTTTGTTATTATTATTGTAAATATGGTTTTTAGTGATTATTTTTACCATGATTAAAAAATTATTTATAGGTTAAGTTAATTTTTATTAGTTAGCATTAAATATAAGTTTATGTATTTATATCTTAGGATAGTTATACATGTTTATTAAATTGTATAGAAATATGTATGTATAATCTAATATAAATGAAATAAATAAATCTTTAAAAACTAAAAAACTACATACATACATACATACATACATACATACACACACACACACATACATCCATTTTTTCTAAGGTATGCCAAAATGTTCAGAAACCTCTGAAACGTAAAGATACACACATACACACATACACACACACACACATACACACACACACACACACACACATACATCCATTTTTTCTAAGGTATGCCAAAATGTTCAGAAACCTCTGAAACGTAAAGATATATAAAAATTTTCATTTTCGATTTTTTTGCGATTACTATAACTTGCCCTACGGGAAGTTAAAAATTGAAATGACTAGTGGTGCATAGCATCGTGCCTTAAGGCAAATTGCTGGGACTACCCGTACCAGAATTAAATATTCGAGGAAACAAATCAGTATATAGTCATATAGTAATAATATATAGTAATCAATAAATATTGATGATTAATAACAAATGTTTTAACCCATAGAAATGTAAACAAAATTCATATTATTAAAATATCTGACAATTTGATGTGCATATGGCTAATGATCATTTTTGACCGCCAAATGTTTCTTTTCCAAATTTTTTTATTGGATCACCGAAACCGCTAGACCTGCCTCCCACAAATTTAATCAGTTCTCCAATTTTTTTTTTTTTATTTAATTTATTCTGCAATCTGTTTTACATATTCATTAACATTAAGCAGAGATTGCTAACAATAATTATCATATAATATAAACAAGAAGATAGTAGCAACACCCAGCGGCGTGTCTACTAGGTATATATAACACATGTTAATAATAATAAGAAATAATAATAATAATAAAATAAAAAGAAAAGAAATACAAAAAAAAAACAAAACGATAAGAAAAAACAAACAGTCAAGTCAAATAAAACATAAAAAGATAAAAAAGAATAGTAATTAGGTTTAACTGAACTAGATAAGGTCCTGTGGCAACCTTCTTTTCAATCTGGTGGGCTGACTATCCAGGTAAACTCTGCTGGCCAATTCGTTGAGATGTACGTCAATCCTATTTTTATATTTAGAAGCAACCACTAAAATTTGTTCTTCTATTGTGAGCAAGAGTTCTCCAATTTGTCTATATATGTAAATTTCTTTCAATGATATTGGACGTTCCGTTTCTCAAAAAATGAATTATTATTTTTGGCGTTTTGGCCCGTATTTCCGAAACAGTTGGACCTGTCTTGGCCAATAACTAATCAGCACGTCTCACTACCAATAGAAATCGAATTATTCAAATAAAATTTAATTTTAATAAATAAATAAAACTTAATTTTCAAAAAAAAAAATCGAAATATAAAAAAAAAGTTTAACTTCCCGAAAGAGAAGTTTATGTTTTCATCAAAAAATCCGAATCGCTAATTTTATGTTTTCACGACGTTTCAAGTCATTCTGAATAGAATGAGACCAAATTTGGAAAAAGTATGTATGCGTGTGTGTGTACAGATTTTTTGTCGTAAATCGACGTTTGCTCAAAAACGCCTGAACTGATTTCAGATATTTAAAAAGCATTTCATGTATCTCGATGAGAATTATCGTTTCTCAGTTTTATGCGACGATCGGCCAAGCCGTTTCTTTGTAATTTGGAAAAAAGTGTTAAACCTTTCATCCACATTTAAGCTCATACTGCCGAACCGATTTTAAAAAGTCAAAAACTGTTCGAAAGATATTAGTTGGAAATGATTCTGATCAGTTTTAGGTGAAAATCTACCGAGCCGTTTTCTTGTAATTAACTGTTGAAAAAAAAATTTAAGCCGATTTTCATGGAACTTTTTTGGCGATATATATCATGGTCTTATAGAACTTACTGAAATATTACCGCCTTGCGACAAGTAGTTTAATTTTAAAAATTCATCAAAGTTTGAGAAAATGAGTAGTTTTTTTGACGTTTGATAAAATTAAAATTAGATGATTCAGTTGGTATAACGGTAGTGTACTTGGTCTTGAACATAGTAAACCATTAAAGTCCTACGGAAACTGGTTCAATTATAAAAATTATTGATTTTTAAAAATTTGCTTTTAGAAAATACTCCGAGTTAACGTGTTCGTTCGTTCGTTTGCAATGATGTGTAATAAATCCACTCGGAATACTTATAATCACTCATAAATTAATTTATTTTTCATTGATTAGGTCGATTATTTACACATTTCGGGAAGTTCGTGTAACTTGCCTAAAGACAAAATACCAATACCAACTAGTTAAATTTAATTTTTATCATTTTTCAAAAAATTTTAAAGCTTTTTATAAAATGTAATTTTCAGTACGGAAAGTTTCAGTAACTTGCCGTAAGGCACAATGCCATGCGTCACTAATTTAATTTTTTCAGCGCTTGGAAGTGCACAAATTCGTCATTTTAAGTGGGCTCGAGATCTGAAGAACATATTTTTCTTAAACTTTCAACTCACTTACAAATCTTTATATTAGCCAAATTGTCAAATTTTGCAATGCATATGTATAATGTTTTGTTAATTATATTTCTTGAAATTAAAAATGTTATTAAAAAAATGAGTTAATTATATGGTATAGAATTTTCTTCTCACTATCCAAATTTTGCCGCCCCCGAAAATTTGCCGCCCTGGGCAGTAGCTCCGACTGCCTCTACTGTAAATCCAGCACCGTATATATAGGTATATATACATGTATAATAGAACACTTGAATAAATTGAGAATATATTTTGATTTAAAAATTTAATTTCATCTTTAGTATATATAATTTCATACCAAGTATACAAATTTTTCATGTAGCCATTTTTTTTATTTTCATGTAAATTACAATCTGTCTACCTAGAAAAACATTAATTTGATAAATAACATAGAATTTCAAAAGGAAACCCCAGAGGTTCACTTTATATTAATGTACTACATTATGACTTAATTAAAATTAGGGATATGTATCCATATAATCACTATAATCTTTCCAAAAGATATTCAAAATCTTTTAAGACTGAATTTATTTGTTTATTTTCTTCAAAAATCCAAATGTAAATAAACAATGACAGGTTATCTGTCATTTTGCCAACACTAGCGCTATCAATTGCCTAATTGATAAGATAACAACCAAAGATATCATTGATAACAATCTATGACAAAAATATAAGATTTGAATTTGAATATGTAGGTAATGACATAAACGAATATGACCGGTAACGATTTATATTGTTTTGGCGCCTTTTTGCCCCATAAAAGCTGGCAGAAACACCGTATTAAGCCTTTTTGTGCTGGGACCTCGTGGTGATACTACAGTGAAAGGTAAGTCATTTATAATAATTAATGTTGTTCTAAAACTTTTTTCAAGCAGTTTCTAAAAAAAATCATATATTCAGTTTCTTGAATATATGATTTATGCATGGTGTTTGTTTGTGTTTTGATTTATTTAATTTTATTTAGTGAATTATAAATAAAAAAATGGAAACTGTTCATTATTTATATAAATCGATTTATGTTATTTTTTCTATTTCAAAATAATTTTTGCCAAAGAGTTGATGTAATGTTTTGAAATAACTCTTCGGCCAAAATTATATTAAAATATAGAAAATAATGTAAATCCAATAATATAAATAAAAACGGTTTTCAATTTTATTTAAATTATAATTCAATAAAAATAAATCAAATCAAAGCGCAAGTACATATATATATATATATATATATATATATATATATATATATATTTCATATTATATAAATATAAATAATTCCATCTGTAGAATTTAGGTATGATTTTATGACATAAAATTAATTTTTATATAATTTATTTGAATATACATTTTGATTTAAATATTGAATTATTAAATGAAAAATAGAAATAAAAACAAATGTAGTATATGTGTAAATTTTATTAAGTCTTATAACATTAAACCATGAATATTGCATAATAATTGTACAAAATAATAATTTTAATTGAAAATAGCTAATGTACGTATCTACAAAGTCAATAATAATGAAAAAAAAGGATTAGAATTAGAAAACTATTTCAACATTAAAATTTATATCTGAACTTATGTTCGAATTATTTCCAATTGACTTGTTATAATTATTTAATGTAGTCGTTTAATTAATTTTCAATTAATTTTTAATGTAGTTCATTTCTTTTCAGATTTTATACAGTGCCAACAGTGTTATGTGTAGTGAATAATAACTTCGGAGGCTTATTGTGCATTAACTTTTTTTTTATTAATTGTAACTTAGTGTATTTGATATAGTGTTAAAAGTAATTTTTCTTTTACCATTTTGCGTTATTTCGAGTACATGGTTCACACTTTTATTTTTTTTTTTAATTTTCGAAAAACGAACGAACGTATTATCATGAAAATTGCGCGTTTGAAGCTACGTTCCTGCCGCCTACCCCCCACGGCAGGTCCAAGTAGTCGGGTTTCACATTAAAATTTAATTTATTAATTGATTAATTTTTGTTTTATATCTCTGAGTGTATGGACCCCTACGTTGTTTTCCCAGAAGCAACGTAACCCCATGCACTTAATTTAATAATTAATATTATTTGTGCCATTATTTTTATAATTATTATTAAATTTAATTTTTTATTGTTTTGCTAAGTGGCCCATGGAAAGAAGTAACTTTTTTTATAGATTTTTAACATTCAGTTATATTTTTTTAAAAAGTTAATTTGATTACTTTTTGTGCTGTAATGTAATGAACACAATTTCATAAATTAACTTTACTTTTACTGGTCGCACAATGAGTCTCCTGGTGGAGGAATGCTGAATTTATAGGCAGTTGAACTTGGCAATGTTCGTGAGATGGTACGAAACTCTGAGCTATGTACAAATCTTTTTAATATTGATAGAACTAAATAAAATTATTAATTTTAGGTTGAACACAGAAGTTACCAGAGGAATAGATCCTAAAAACACTATTACTAAAATGGAAGAATGTTTACCAGGACGTTAGTGGTTACCAGTGTACAGGAGTAGGATGGGCCAGGAGCACACACGACCAGAAGAACGTTTGTATATTCAAATAAGTAACTAAGATCACTTTAGTAAGTAGGATGGACCACTTTACGAGTAGAACGTTATATTAAGATAAGTATCTTACTTGCTAAGATAGACCATAAGATATTAGTTTTTTTGCGATCATTTTCTATATTATTTTGTTAGATTAAGATATCTATCTTACTTGCTAAGATATACCATAAGATATTATTTTTTTGCGATCATTTTCTATTCTATTATATTATTTCATCGGGGCCCCATTTACGTTATTCATTTTTTATATTTGATTCGTGGACGGATTTATATACATATTATAAATAAGATATATCTTGTGCAAAATCGTGTTATATACAGTACCAGACAGTGTTGTGTACAGTGATATATTATGATATATACAGTGCGAAACCTTGATATTTACAATTCAAGATCAAGATATAGTTCAAGATCAAGATCCATACAGTGAAACATCAAGATCAAGATCCATACGAGATGAAGATACATACAAGATTAGAACCAACCAGAAAATTGCATAAAAAATTGGAGGACGTACACATGGATATTATTAAGTTAAAATTAGGCTAGAATATATTAGGCTGGTAGTTTACTATTTTTCATTTTAAAAATGGGTGGGGAAGACGGCAAGGACCTTCCAGTTCGCATATATTTCGCGTTTTTTCACAATTATTTAACATTAATTCATATAACAATACTTAATACACAAATTTATGAACTTTATAAGTGCACTCCTCTATAAGCTTCATAGTGCTGGGAACCTATGAAGTTAAAGTATTTACATGGTGGATCTTAGGGGGGTACATCATGTAAATACTTTTTTTTTTTTTTCTTTAATTACAAAATTACCATAGTATATTACAATTTTACCTTTAATTTCTAACAGGTTCTTGCATCGTCTACGGTTTTTTTTTTAAAAGAAGATCTTCATATACATTTAATCATCTCGTGGGGTATTTTTCATGTTATATTCGTATCATTTAAGTTAGGCTTAGTAAATTAGCTTAGTTAATTAAGTTATTTTGTAAGTGGACTAGGGCTGTACTCAATTTGTACGGCGACACCACATTAAAAAAAACGCGCCTGGCAACTATACCTCCTGGGTGGTGTGGAAAATAGTTGCATCTTAGCTATAATAATTATCAATTTATTTTATTAATTATATTTAATTAATATTAAATGTTAAAATATTCAATATAATAAAACTTTTGAAATAATCTTTGTTTTTCAATCTGAAAATCTTCATTTTTTTTCAGGTAAAATTATTATTTGAAAAATAATTTAATTTTTTTTAAACTTTGTTACGTTTTGAACAAGTGTATGGTTTGGATATTAATATTATCATGTTACTATGGATTATAATATTATGTCCAATTGTATTTTTTCCCTCATTTTTTATTTTAAATTTTTATTTTACTAATATAGAACTAATCTGATTTTTAGAACTTGTAACATAGGTTACTATTAGTAATAGGATAATAATATTATAATATAGGACATAATATTAAAATCCATAATATGATAATATTATTGATTTTGCAATATTTTGTCATAAAATATTGGTTTGCTACCATAAAATTATCAGCTTTCTATTGCTGCATATTTTCATCACATAATTAATGAATAGTTACTGATGATTTAATTATTCAAATGCAAATTTAAATTGAAACTTGTTCAAAAGTTAATTTAATAATTTTCTTGCTTTCTTGTGCTGAGATTAGTCCTAAGAAAAAGTATTTGCCATAGTAACCGGTATGCCAAAATAAATGATAAAGTATATTCTGAACCTATTTAATTAATCTAATCTTGTAAAAATTTAATTCTTGAAAAGGCACTTTAGTATGAATTTATAAAATGTATTAATGGTTGTTTACAAATATTGAAATTTTTAATACATATTTATATTTATAAACAGCTTGTTTTTATTAAATAAATTTATTCAACAATATTCGAAAATTTGCCGCCCTGGGCAGTAGACCCGACTGCCCCTACTGTAAATCCAGCACTGTATATATATATATATATATATATATATATATATATATATATGTTAATATCAGTTATATTCAAAAGAGTGGTACTGCCATTCTTTTTGCCTTTTTAGCTCCTGATTTTTTTTCCTAAAAAGTATATATTATTTCAGAACAAATATTTCCAAGTATTACACTTCAGGGTTATGCTTCTTGGAAAGCATCAAGAAACAAGGTTTGATTAAATGCACAGAGATGCATGGTATAATCTTCTAGAAAGTCGATTGAAATATAACTTGGGTCTTTGTGGCCCTCTGACTGAATTCCCATTCGTTGTGCGAAGCCTTTGCGCCAGAAAAAAAATTTGTTTTGAAAAAAACTTTCCATTGTGCGAGGCGCACGTTGTACGGGAACACCACTGTATTAATGTTGTAAGCGAAAATAATTATTTTACTGAAATCAGTTTTAGAAACAAATATGTATATGCACTAAAATATTGCTAAAATATAGAACTTATTTAATATAGAGCATTATGAAGTGGAAATTCCACCAAAAATGTATTTTCTTTTTTTTTTTTTAATTGCATTTTTAAATCATTTAATTAATCATATGTGCTGATAATTACTATAGTCAAAATAATGAGAAGTAATAAGTAAAATTTAATAAAACTATTTATTCTAAGATATTTACAATTATTATACAGCATATGTACAAATAAATATTATTGCAACTAATTTTATAACAATTCATTTATTACTATTTAAATGCGTTTTAATATACGGATTGGCTTTGGACGGGCATGGAAAATTATCATAGTATGGTTTCCAATTCGTATCTTTCTGACCAATGGGTTGGAACATATTGTTAAATAACGCGACGCCAGCTAAAGCATTCGATTTTTGGCTTAAATGGAAACAATCTACACTTAAATAGGATAAATCTTCCAAACCATTGGAATTTTTTGGTATTTCAATTTCTGTAGTGAATGGTTGGAAAACAACGGCAAAGTCTTCTTTATCTAAAATTGTATTAACAATTTCGTATTGGTTGATATTATTTCATTATTTTTAATAGATTAATAGATTGTTAATATAAAAATATATACCTTGAAACTCGGGCAATGCGGAAACTTCTTTTTCTACGGCAACCCATCTTTTTAATATATTTATATATCGTGGTTGTTGTTTCTCTACCCGAGAGCCAAAGAAACAAGAGCATTCAACCAAATGCCAAGCCCAGCAAATAGGAGGCTGATGGCGGAATCCGGTAAGAAGATTTATTGGTGGTACTGCCACTATATTTACAAACGATCTGCAATAAATATATTCCGAACAAATCAGCATACGCTATGAATTTGCAAATTATATGTTGTTATGAATTTGCAAATTATTGTTGTTATTAATATTTATTTATTATGCCAAAAGTTATACAAAAATAAAATCATAAAGCCAAATGTTTACCTAGGAATATTATTTTTGATATATTTCAAAGCTTTTATCAAATTTCGCCTATGTAGTTCTGGATAAGATTCAGGGTTTCTCTCATAGCATACATGGGAACACATATCATTGGCGCCAATCATAATTGTAATTACCTAAAAATTAAAAATTATTCTTATTATATTATATTATTGAATATTTTATATGCTTTAATTGCAGTTTTTTGTATTCCAAATAATTATATTACGAATTACATCAAATAAACTTTTTTATTTTTTCGGAATTTGCATTGCTATGAAAATAAACATGAACGCAAAAGTTCTACGATGGATGAAATAATTGTTAATAAATGAAATAAGAAAATGTGTTTGAAGAAACTTTTCTTCTAATTTACAGTATGAGATATCGCAAGATATCATTCCTGATCAGATATATTTCAATTCACAAATCGCTGTGTATTAAAATTACAAAAAAAAAAACATAAAACGACCAAAAAATGCAAATTGTATGTAAGATATATAATAATATCGTGTGACAAAAGAAATACAAAATTCTGTGTTCTTGCGTAACTTTCAGGTCACATTTAAATTTTTCGATAATTCACCTAATAATTATGGCTTTTTCGAGAAATGGCGCGTTTCACAAAATTTGATTCTATAGAGTTGTCAAGACATAATTCATTAATACAAAAAAAAAAAATAGACAGATTTTTTACATTTCAATTGTATAAAATAGACTTATAATCACTAATTTTTTGTTTCTCTATTTTTTACATTTAAAATAAGATTTGCCACATATGTACACATTTATACATTCTGAATAAGTTCAATACATGCACGCAGTACATTCGTGAGTCTGTTGGACGTAGGCAGTTAATGAGTATGATATTCCAAAGACATTGCAATAATCATGTAATAAAGTGAAATAATTGATAAGGATATTCTGGAATATTTATGACCTTACCTATAAAAAAAAATACTTTAAAGTATATGCCAAGAATTTGTCTTCATTTTACCTATTTAGATTTTCAAATCCAAATTGAAGACAAATGCGTATCCGTTTATCTCTGTAGTTAATTAAGTAGATATCTATAAAACAGCCTAAATAAAATCAATCGCACATACTTAATATACCTCTAAACACATACTAGATGACTACAAAATAGATAGGAAGGGTGATCGAGAAAAATTCTGAAAATGCAATACCTACTAGCATGAGTTCTAATTTCGTACAGCAAGCGACACATGTACAAAGCGAATGAGAAATCAACAAAAATAAATAGTCTCGAGCAAGCAAAATCTATATCCCGTGACCGTATTGGCAATGCAGTTTATCAATTTATCAATTTGTCAATTTCTCACCTTCCAGTGCTTTTGCACGTCTATATTCGGGTCGTCCTGCATGCGCCGTAGAAGTACCTGGGCCGAGTACAGCATGTCGATGGAGAGCGCGCCCGGTTCGCCAAGATTTAATTTACTGGTGTTGTGAACCGTGAATCCGTCGTTTATTGCATACCCTTGCAACGCCGGATTGTACACCTTTAACACGTGATAGTTTTTACGCTCGCACATGTATCACGGGTAGCAGAACTTACAGGATAAAGTTTTTTGTGTAGAAATAAAATCCAGTTTTTATACGCCAAGTGCATTTGGTTTTTAACTGGTAATTATTTCAAAATTTGTACTATGAATTATTTTTGTAATTAGTGATGAATGTAAATAATTTACAGGAAAAATCCAGTTTTTACATGCCAAGTGCATTTTGGTTTTTAACTGGCAATTATTTCAAAATTTGTACAATAAATTATTTTTGTAATTAGTGATGAATGTAAATACTTTACAGAGAAAACTGACTACTGATATAACTCATTAAACATGATGATGATCAAGAATTCAGTAAACTTATTTAACCCTTTCGTTACGATTGTCGCTTATGCGCGACATCCAAATGACTACCTGTCCACCTGTATCTTGGGTATCACCTTTAGACGACATACGATGTGTCGAAGTTTGCTTCAAGATTTTTCACTATGACTTAAACTATTGAAAATACCAATCTTTTATTGTATGATTAGTACATTAAAAGGGCAATTTTTAACTTTTATATGCCTTTTTATTGATAATGGATAAATAATCTTAAAATTTGCAGTTGTTACTGATCCATCCAGTAGCGCTACTGGGCAGTTCGCTGTTTCGTACAGCAGCGTCACTGCGAAAAACACTCTTCTAGCAAAAGGGTTAATGAGTAATATAAACATAATGCAATTTTTACTAGACTGTGTCAATGATCACGTTATATTCATGTTATAAATTCATAAATTGGAATCTATTTTATCTATAATCATTGAACTTTTATTCAATGAAACCACAGTCAAAATACAAGATGTTTTGGAAGAAATAATAAATTTGAAAACAGTATACAAAGAAATTTCTGTTGTTTGTGACGTAATTTGTAAGCAAAAGTCAAGATATAAATTTGATATTTTTCTTTTGCAAAAAATGTTTAGACCAAATGCGAAGGCTAAAATTGTTATGAATTTTGATTATGAATTTAGAAGTTGAGTATGTAATCCTGAAAAACAATCTATTTATTTAAAATGACAATAATATTGTGAGTCTAAAACTGCTTTTTAGCCATTTTCTAAAAACTTTTAGATATATGCGCCATTTTCTAAAGAGTTTTAGATATATAATGCAAATTTAATTTTGTATATCTATTCATGTATATCTATATATATTTGAAATAAATTTATATGGATTTTTAGGCTACTTCAAAATGCTATAATTCAAATCGGTATTCTTCAAAATGACTATAAATTCTTATATTCTTTTCTTTGTTAACACTTTACTTCAAGATAGTTTTATAGTCTGGAAATGCCAATATCAGTCATAGACGGATATGAGTCGACATATATGGACAAAAGCTCACGTTGTACTTTTATTACCGAGCTCAATTATTTCCTCTATTTGTCTACTACCTTTATAATGTTGGGAAATGTAGTAAATTCACGCCACGTTCCTTGGCCACCAGCAGCCCATGACAGACCACGGTTTTCTCGTACCACCTGGAAATTCTGTTATGGAAAAATTATTAGAAAATTATTGACCGATTTTCAAGTATTATATATATATACATATATAAATTTATATTTTGAAGAATTTGTATGTGCTTAAAAAAATACCGTAGAAAAATTCAAATTACCAAATGCTTATAAATGTTTTAACAATAATTTGAGGATTTTTGAAAAAGTTACAAATCTTGAATCTGTTTTTTTTTTTAAATTGGAATTTATATATTATAAATTATAGATAAAAAATGTAATGAAATTGCCATACAAATTCGCCAACAACCTCGTATTTTAAACTTAAATTTTAGCAAGTTCAACAAAATTCAAAATTTTTTAATGCTAAAGTTTTTACGGTTTTTAAAACTTTTTATCAGTATTTAGAAATGTCCTATTTTTTTAAATTTTCAAAGAAAGTTAAAGGTCATAATATTTTTTTAAGAACATTATCTTTCCAAGATTCTATCAAAGTTCTGCCAT
>NW_020538040.1:51833687-51861075 GCF_003426905.1 Ctenocephalides felis | reverse complement strand
TTTTTGAAAAAAAAAAAACAGTATATCTGAAATTTCAAGTTGTTTAGAATATATTGAGGCTACGATTATACAAAATAAGTAGTTGTAAGTGATATTTTACCTTGAAGCAAAATGCATGCATGCAAGTTTGATGAACTTCCCGAAATGTGGAAATAATATACTTGATAGAACAATTAACTGGATAAATACCTCAACTTCGTACTTCAGTTTTAATGTATATAATAATTGTAAAGCTAATACATGATTTTTTTAGTCATACTCAATGGCGTATGTTAAAATTTCATTAATTGTTTTTTTATTACAATATCGAGGTTTTTATAATATAAAAAAATCTGTTATATTCATATTGAATTGCAGCACTTGCAAAATTAATTTTGTTTGCTCGTTTTGTTCATTAGTTGGTGTCAGATGTTGAAACCTATGATAAAATGATATATAAAATAATCCGACATCCGGCTTTGAAATTGAATAAAAACCACGGTGTAAATAAATGTTTAAAATATAACTTATAATAGCTCACATCATTCTTCACCAATTCCAACACCGAATTTATTTTCCCACCAATTTTTCTTAATAATCGACAGAAAATTATGGAACAGTAATGCATGCCCTCATTCACTTTACATGAAATTATTCATATTTATTTATTGAAATTTAGACCAATGAATTAGTTTTCCACTAATTTTATGTAGTGCTTTCTCAACATATGAACTCGATTTTTGTTCGGATTTTCAATTACGTGTGGACTTTGATGAACTAAAAACAATGAAAATTTGAATAAAATGCTTCAATAGCAACTCACGAATAACTTAAAATACCATAGGCACATAATAAATAATTGAATATAAAAACGTCCACTAACCTGTTCTGCATTCATATTTTCTTGATTACTAGTCTCGAGTAAATACCTGCAATAGAAATAAAATTACATGAACAGAACTCTCACATAACATCATTTCATTTCAATATAATCAAGAATACATTCTATAATAAATGATACCATTCATAAGAGCAATTAATATTAAGAGCATACAAACAAATCTTTTGTAAGTGAATTAATAAATAAATATTATTGGTATAAATGTACGATGTTTTTAGAGGAGATCGGAATCAGTCATATTAATGGATCGGTAGTAAATTAATTTATTAGTAGTTGATTATACAATACAGTTACTGCGTTTTAATACCAGGGCGAGCCACAAAGATCCAATTTGACTTTGAGCAATTATATAAAAACCAAACCAATTTTATCGCAACAATTAACACATTCACACAAAACTATCTGACTATGTTTAATTTCATTATTGGTGAAATGTGTTTTTTTGCTATTTTTCAAAATTTTGTCACCTGGACCTTTAACCCCATAGACGGGTAAAATTGGACGATCAGGCAGAAAACAGGTCCAAAAATATTATCAATTTTAATGCATTTCACGAAATAATAGCTACATTCCTCAACCAATGCAAAATATAAAATTCATGGGTACATTTTGTACAGAGATAACCTGTAAATAACCTTGATCTGATATTGCGTCAGAAATAATAACCAGAACAGTTGAATAACTATTTATTAATTTATCTCTTGCACATTGCTTTTTAAACTTGACACTTTTTTATTTATTATTTTTTTTTGTTTACAACTTTGCAGTGTAATGGTTCAGTGTGTCTCTTACCCCACCCACGATTGTATATTGGGAAAATATAATCAAGTTTATAAAAAAACTTATTATAGGAAATTTAAAATTGGGTGCTAATCATTCAATATTGTCAAGTTCGATGTATTGTGTCTATGAATTTGTGTTCAGTTCCTTTCATTTCGAAGACTAATAGATTAGGCCAGAATGCTGGATAAAAATTAAAAGTCGATTACCCCCGTCTTCCCCAGCATCAATAAAATTTGCATACGATTTTAATGTCGCTGTCTCGTTAGCATGACTCAATTTATTCATTCCTGGAGTGCAACGGCGTTTAATCGGCGCATTTCTATTTAAATCACGTCATCTAGTTTATATATAATGGTGCAATCGAATCAAGTACCTACAAGTCGTATCTATCATCATCTATTAGACATTTCAAGTTGCGAATAACATTAACACCGCACATAATGATGATAATGTTGCAAGTAGGTAAGAGATAGGCAACGATTATTACCACAAATTGTTTTGTAATTTAACACTAATGCTGTATATTTAGCTTAAAACTATAAGGCATGCCCATAATTCACATAATATAAGTGCAGGTAACAAAAAATAAAATAAAACCAATAAATTATGTTCATCTCCTACTAAAATCAGTATATTTTCATAATACCTAATTCTGTAATAATGATCAAAATATGTTAGAAAATATAAAAAGCATTCATAATATTCATAAACGCAATTGTGGAGAAGCATATCCAGAGATAGTGTATGTACAAACTACTTCCAAATACGTATATTGCATACTGCAAATATGTTGATTCAAATTCGTTTGTCTCTATATAATAATACAAATTGTATTTAATGCTCAATCTCAAGTTAAAAACTTCCCGTAGGGTAAGTTATAGTAATGGGCCAAAAATCGAACATGAAAATTTTCGCATATCTTCACGAATGAATGTGTGTGTGTGTTTTGTGTGTCCGCAATTTAAAATTTTAATATTTAAAACTTTTTTTCCAAAATTTTTTTTTGGATTTCGAAAATAATTCAGATTTTATTTTTTTATTCTGGGTAAAATTCTAAAGCTCGCTTATATACTTATAATAAATAATTTTTACTTTGCAATTCTGTTTATATAATTATAAAATAAATATTATAATTATTTATAATAATCTATTTGAAAACATTTAATATTCTTCAAACATTTCGTTACGGAACAGGAAGTTCCAGTAATTTGCCTTAAGACACGATGCTATCATATATACCACTAGTTTTGTTGGTGATTAGAAAGCTTATAATACACATATCTATTGAACTATTGAACTAACTTCAGTAAATTCCCAGTTGATTTCCAATCATAGAAATGTGTTAATTTACAAATTTTCCTAAAATTTGTCGTCTGTTCCTTTAGGCTTCATAGGCGGGGTAAAATTGGACGTGCAGAAGACAAACAGATCCAATGTCTAATTTTTAATTTTAAAAGAATTTTTCGAAATTTTCAACCGATGCAAAATACAAATTCCATTGATACATTTTTTGCAAGATAAAACTGTATTTAAACTTGATTTGGTATCTTGTCAAAAATATTCATTTGCTGAGTTGAAGTAACTATTTATTTAAACTGTCTATGTAAAATTGCATTTAAACTTCGTTTGCTTTTTCATTTTCTATTTTTCCTTTGCCAGGGTAAAGGTCTAGTTGGTTCTTTTTACCCCACCCACGTGTAAGTTTTTATAGAGTTATATAAAAAAAACTGTTGAATCTAACTTAAAATTAACAATACATTTTATAAAACAATTAAAAGCCCATATATACAACAGGGTATACTACATTTCTTATGGATTTTCCAACATTTATGTTTACCTACTGATACAAACGTCGTAACAATCAAGGCGATGGCTGGTTATACATCTTTTGCCGTCTAATTTCAAATACTAGTGGAAATAAATTCCTAACAATACTTGTTTTAGAGATATCGGTGGTCGACCTTTTTACCTTTTTACTCTACCCTACGTACAAGTAATTCGTTTATCATTCAAAAATCATTTCAGTTCGTGTTCAATCATGAAGTAATTTGTCATATGAGGTAATTAAAAAATTGTTTTTATGACTTATTAAATCTTTTGGGTATTTTTAATAAGTTAGATAGGTCAATCAGGGTAAACAAATCTATCTTATAAGTTAGAGTATTCGAATTTGCATCTGGGCGACTGATCGTCCAGGTAGCTGGTCAACATCTGGTTTGCTGTATAGTAGGTACATTTCAATCTCTCCTGGCTACTAACCAGTTTCTGCGCGCTGTATCAATTTTGCAAAATAATTACTTAATCATCAAAGCACGTGTTCCATCACACATCAATCGACGTTTATATAAATCTATCACCTATAAATAAATCGAGCACTTACGCTAACTTTATCGTAACTCATCGCAGCATGCACGCATTCCGCAGGATCGATTTTTTGCGTTCGGGATTGATATTCAAAGCATCTTGGAGTTATTAAAATATTTTATGATCAGATGCATTCAGAAATAGTTTAAAGATATTATCGCGACTTCTCGTAATTTTATAAATTCTGAAGTTGGCGACATAATAATATGCCGATGATATGAGATATTAATGATAAGCGCAGTATAAATATTTTCAAACAGATATTTTCAATATTTCTTATGAATAGTAGCGTCTTAGAAATTATTAAGAATGCTAAATATGAGCCTAATATTGATTGTGCATTACTAAAAAATTACAGAAATGTGCAAAATTACTTCGATGATATTTCAATAATTTAAATAGTTTTATTATACGCACGATTCTTTTCATTAACTCGATAATGAAATTTTTGCAAATCTTTACGTTTCGAAGGTTTCTATTTTGGCATACTTTAGAAAAAAATGTATGTATGTGTATGTGTGTTTATGTATGGATACAAATTGTTTTTCGGGCGCACGGATCAACCGATTTGAATGATTCAAAGAACATTCGATTCGTGTTGACGGCGAAAGGTGCTGGTAAGTTTATGACAAAAAGACAGGTCCACCCGTTTGGAAATACAGTGCTAAAAATTACAGTTTTTCATAAAATATTAAAATTCCACAATTATAAAATATATAAAATGTTAAATCAATTTATAGCTGTTGGTCAAAAGTCTCTCCATGATTAGCAGTTCAAATCATAAATTTTACAAAGAAACATCATTTATCATGCAAAAGTATATTATTTATTACGAATTATAATTATTTTAATTTGGTTAGACATATATTTTTGTTGGTAATCTAATCTGTGTATTTTATTATGTTTTCAATAGGTATACAGAATAATTATCAAGTTGGTTGTATGCAAATTGAGAAAAGACCGTATTGTATTATTGTAAATTCAACATGGTCAATATTAACCTTTTTTGTTGATTTAATATATGGTGTGCATTATTGCATTCGTTGCACCAATATCGTAGTTTATTTCAGTTGTATATTTCAGATAGATAAATTGATTATAATATGGTGAATTTAATTGAAGAACTTTTTTGTGATCAAATATTATACTACACATACGAATTTGTGCTATATTACCAAATGTACTTTCTCAAAAATATTTTTTTTAATAATTGCAAAGATTATTATATTTACTATTCACTATTTCATAAATAAGCCAATAAAAAAACTAAAAAAAACACTTAGATTAATGCTTATTAATAACTTAGCTGTGGCGCACTCTCAATTTTGTGTCATCAGAATCAAGGTAAAAGGTTGTTTGAGGTAAATTGATACTTTCTGTTCATTTTATACCGACATAGCCTCAAAATATTCTAAATATCTTGAAATTTGAGAAAATGGTTTGTTGTTTTTTTTTTCTTTTCAAAATTGCGGCCTAATAGCCAATGGTCAAAGATTTAAAAGCATAGTGGGTATACTTCTGATAATAAAATTCTGCACCTTCTCCATGATGAGTATACTCTTTTTTTTTTTTTTTTTTGTATTTATTTTTCATAGCAAGCTATACAAAGTACATTCAGCTACATATGTACAGTTATATATTAATTGTCTGCGTGAGAAGGATCGCTATCCTGCGATAGCGCCTTCATAGATATTATATTATAATTTCTAGTAAATCATTGCATATTCTTTTTTTAAGACGCTTTGGTGGTAAAGGCTTGAGCAGATCTGACGCTAATACGTTTGGATGACGACTCAGACGAGCTTTATATCTGGTGCAGTATAGATTAATTTCTTCATTTATAGTTCGGATTCTGAGATCTTGATGTATCAACCAGTTTGGAACATATTTTGGAGCGTTCACGATTTCTTTCAAAATTTGTGTTTGGAACCTTTGTAGAATAGTTATATTCGATTTCTGGCCGCACCCCATAGTTGTAGACCGTAGGACCATATTGGTTTAATTATTGTCTTGTAGATTAAGAGTTTATTTTCTATTGTGACTTGTGATTTCCAGCCCATTAACCAATTTAGTTGTCTACGTGTTAATTCAAGCTGCTGACGCTTCTTTAGAATATGTTCATGCCAGGTTATCTTCTATCTAAATGTAATCCCAGATATTTAACAACATTGGATACAGGAACCAAATCACCATTCAATCTAACAGGGGGGCATGAACCTTGTCTTAAGGTAAAAGTAACGTGAACTGATTTAGAGTTATTCACTTTTATTCTCCATAGTTTCATCCACTTTTCTACTTCATCTACATGTTTTTGTAGAATTTCTGAGGCAAGCAATTGGTTGTCATGTTGAGCTAGAATTCCCGTGTCATCTGCAAAGGTAGCAATCATGGTTTCTGCATTTGTAGGTATATCAGCAGTATATATAATGTAAAGCAGCGGACCAAGAACACTACCTTGGGAACTCCGGAAGAAATATTTTTAACATTAGATGAAGCATCATTAAAACTGACAAAGAACCTTCTATCACACAGATATGATTTTAGGAGGAGATAATAGTTGTATGGTAAATTCTTCTTTAATTTGTACAATAAGCCGTTATGCCAAACTTTATCAAACGCCTGACTGATGTCAAGAAAAAGGGCTGAACAATATTTTTTTAAGTGAAAGGCTTTATAAATGGAATCCACAACTCTATGTATTTGTTCTACTGTTGAGTGTTGTCTAATGAACCCAAATTGATGTTTTGGCATAAAATTGTTATCTTCTAAATAATTATGATTCTTTTATGAATAACTTTTTCAAAAATTTTTGAGAGGCAAGACAGAAGACTAATGGGCCGGTAGGAAACTGCATCAGTAGGATTTTTTTCCAGGCTTGAGAATTAAGATTATTTTCGCCAATTTCCACGATGAAGGAAAATACTTCAGCCGTATTATGGCATTAAATAATATAGTTAAAAATCTCTTAAGTATACTCGTCAATCACAGTTAATAAAATAAATAAATAAAAAATATCTCTTTAAATTTTAATTCCAAGCTAAGCAATCTAAAGTAGTGCAAATATTCTGAATTTTAGGATATGATTTAACAATACTAAAGCAACAAAACATTTCTGAAATTAATAATATTGAGTTGTGGTAGCATATCGTTGCAATTAATGTTCTAAAAACACATAAAAACACAAATTTTTAATATCAAGAAAGAAACTAAGTCGAGCTTAAAAAGAATCTCATAATAGTAGCGATGTAACATTTCATTCAAATTAGATTATTTTGCAATATGCGAAACATTTGCAATAATCTGAGAAGTACTAAAAAATGTTACTGTATCGTTCAATGTAGAGCGAACGGCGAATTTTTGTTGTCTAGCTTTTTGTTTTTTAAACAACAAGGAGAACTTAAAGTTCTATGTTGTTATGACATACTTCTTAACTTGAATTTTTGAGAAGACTACCCAACGATTTGCATATCTGCATTTGATATATTTGATTTCTTAAATTTTCTTTTCATTTCATTTAAATTAGATTATTTTGCAATATGCAAAACATTTGTAATAATCTGAGAAGTAGGTACTAAAAAATGTTGATGTATGGTTCAATGTAGAGTGAATTTCGCTTTTTGTTTTTTAAACAACAATGAGAACTTAAAAGTCCAATGTTGTTATGACATACTTCTTAACTTGATAGAATTTTTAAGAAGACAACCCAGCGATTGGAATATCTGTATTTGATATATTTCATTCCTTAAATTTTCTTCATTACTGATGATACTTAGTTTGGTGGTGCAGTGTCGAGGAAGGGCTTTCTTCACCCGAAAAGATATTTCCATCAAATTTTCAGGTAACGACCATCATCACTGTTTAATATCAGAGTGTGTAAGGTGGGTAACAAACCTAAACTTTAGGTCAATATCGTGTATATTGATGACAATTACCTCCACGTTCTATTTGTTACATTTGATCATATTATTAAAAATTCTGACGTAGATAAAAATAAACGTTTCACAATCAATTGCAAATGCGATAAAAAATGCCGATAGTCATTGTGTGAAAATAATTCAATGCGTGTTGGTGTTGAATATTAGCATATGACGGGGGTCTCGATACCATTCCATCATCAATCTTCGATCTCTTCTCGTCCGTGTATGACGGTGCACGCCCACCTTCGATCATTAAACTATCAGCGCCTCGCGTCGGGAGTGATTCAATGACGTCATGATTAAAACTTTATGGTACGTGTCCGAAAACCAGAGGCACCCGAATTTGCGAAAAAAATAGTAATCAGAATCGATAATTTTTTTCTTTTTCAAATATCTGCGGCTACTGCAATATTGAATATCATTCCTTAGTAAAGCAGAAACTATTAACTGGTATCCAAACCAATGGCTGAACTTTTCGGATATATAATAGAAAATATGACTATGAATCAAATTAGAGAAAATCATTTATAATAATTAATTAACATAATAATTATTAGAGTTGAAAATTGTGGCAAAGTAAATCACATAAAATATTTATTAAGATTAATTAAGTATCTATATTTATATTTGCATAAAACTTTACTATTTAAACATAATTAAAATAGTTTCGAATCTCTTTACAGATTGCAGTAATTACAACATTGTGAAAGTTCTATTGATAAGTAAATTTGTAAATATCATATTTCAATTATTTTTTATTTGAATAGAAGTAACACTGGCTACTTCCACTATTGTCATTTATCGAAATGACATTTAACTAAATATATTATCTTTAGATTCACCAGATGACCACTAAGGACAATTGTAAATATAAGGTGAAATAAAAAAAAATTAAATATTTACCTGAATAAAAAATTAAGACAACTATTATTAATATCGATAAACGACTCTTGAAATTAGGCATTGATAAACGTTATTATCAACTTTAATTTTTGGTTAATAGTTTACATTTTATTTTCATATCTTCGTAATAATTCTAGCTAAATAAAACCATTTTTCAGACAAAGTGGCATGTACAGAGGAACCAAACATTTTAATTGTGTTTTCCTGATTGGGTTATTCATTGATGAAAGTTCATGGTTATGTAGCTTTTTATAATATATTTTTCACTTAACGATGTTTTGCATCAAAATCGTCATGGAAAGACCAAAATATATTTAGAACAGTCCAGATCTGGACATCAAAACACCTTATAATATAGAGGATAAAGTACGAAAACTGCATATACAAGAACACAGACAAAAATTTAAAAGTCAGCCAATTTTTCATTCAATTCCATACTAATAGAATCAAAACTAGAATAGAAAAATTGCCACTTTATCTAACAATGGGCTCCGCCATGGATTATTAGTCAGATGTATCGAAAATCAATTTCAGTAGTAGTCGTTTTTTACTTGGAAACATAGATAGCTATAGATTTCCAAGTGAAAATAGCTCTTATCCGACACTGCCACAGCAATAAAAAACATTACTTACAGAAATTGTAATAATGAAATTCATCACCTGGAGATATGACAATAGTTTAGGTACCATCTATTGATTCTTGATGAGAACTATTTTTACATTTTAATTTTATTACTTGAACGAACTCATTCAATTTATCTTTCGAATGAAAATCAACTATTGAATAGTTTTTCCAAAATGTGATTAACTCAATACTTTTTTTTCAACAAATCATTGTGAATATTAAATTTGCTAAATGCTCTAAATCGGACCGTTGTAATTAATAAAAAATATTGATGCTTAGAATTTTTTTTATTAGGAAGAGAGCATGCAACACGACCCAGACCTATCATTTAACTTGAACTGATTCTCATGCTCAATTTCAATGTTAATATTTTATTTAAATTCAGCTATATCACCTTACATTTTGAGCACCATTGGTTATTTTGAAGTTTATATTTAGAATAGAACAACAGTGTGAGTTAAGTGACATAGCACGCGCTCCTTTTCATTTCCGGCGGCATCCGATTCTATGATTGATGACGTCACAGAACTAGAAGTGTCCAGATTAACATCACTTCCTGATTTTATTGATCACTTCAAACATCGCATCGCAACATAAAATGAAAACATATCATGAAAAGCTATACACTTCAGTATATAATCAAAGTAATATTATAAGTACAACACGCGCCGAAAACATTCACTAACAAATTAAGGATTTCATACGTTTCACTTAAAAATTAAATCATATTTTTAAGTAATTTCTATATATTTTATTTTTGGCAATTTGACATTTTTCGAAAAGGTAAAGTTATCAAATATACCGAACCTTGCGATATTTTTATATTTTATTTTATAACGTCAGATGGTCATAATTGAATCAGAAGTCCTGGATTCGATCCCTCCTCGAACAGCCTGTTGTCAAGCAGTAGTGATATCAGTTTTCACTTGAAAATATGTGTATCTATATGTTTCCGAGTGAAAATAGCCCTCATTCGTCTTATATACAAATTGAAAAATATTCGTCCTATTACGTTAATTGTAGTAGTAAAATAATACAGAGATGAGACAACCGTTTGAGTGGCCATCTATAAAACCGACGTAGTATTAAATCAAATTATCACAACAGCTTATAGAACCCTTGAAATCTGATTGCTGTTCGAAACAATAAAATAAACATATAACTAGTGATGCATGGCATTGCGCCTTAAAGCAAATTGTCGGAACTTTCCATACCAAAAATTTAAATTTTAAAAAAGCTATAAAATTTTCTGAAATCTTTGAAAAAAAATTAGATATTTTAGAATTTTGTAATTTTTGAAAAAATTTGAGTTTTTTTATATTTCGATTTTTTAAAGCAATCATGCTGCGTGGTTGTTTTAAAGCCGAAATCTGGAAGCGCGTAATCCCAGTCTAACGGATAAACTTTTGAACGGAACCCATAGAAAGGTAAACAAAATTCATATTTACTATTAAAATCTCAATAAAATATTTGATAATTTGAAGTGCATGTGTCTAGTGATCATTTTTGACCACCAAATGGCATTTTTTTACTTTTTTCACTCTAATGATCTCTGAAACCGTTAGTACAGCCTTTGCAAAAATTTAAACAATACTTCATTTTGTCAATACAAAAAGAATGTTTTTTTTAATTATTCAAATGGGACGCTCCGTTCTCTCAAAAACTGAATTATCATTTTTGGCAGTCTTTGCCCCGTATCAGTGCGTCTCCTTATCAATACGAATTGAATGTTTTTTTGAATTATTCTTATCGGTTGATCCGTATTCCGAAAATCATCGACAAATCTTGTATTCGCCCACACACACATACATCAATTTTTTTTAAGGTATGCCAAAATGTTCAAAAGCCTTTGGAACGTGAAGATATATAAAAATTTTCATTTTTGTTTTTTTGCGATTACTATAACTTACTCTACAAGAAGTTAAAAATAATAAAATAAAAATGGGTATAATATGGTAATATTTTAGTGTTATTTTGGTATTTTTGGTCGGCGCCTTCAATCATTATATATTGTTATATTCATAAAATATATCTCTTAGAGCAAATACTTTATGCTATCTTAATGCGTCCAAGAACGATTTGAAATATTATCAATCACAAGCAAAACTGAGCCTATATCACAGAACCTATTCAATAGATCGAATGAGGAACTTCTCGATCTGTAATTGTCGTAGTCGAATTGCACCGGCATACGAGTTACAACTAGAGTTAGAATCTTTTACGCTCACGGGACAGGTTTAATTAACAGAATTATACCGAGCGACGTGGCAGTGCGATTAATTAAAAACAAAAAGCTCAGTCGTCGTCCCGTGTAATGTTCAATTTATTTAGACGGTCCCGAAACGCTTCTTGCGCACATAACAGCACGACGAAATGAGATCCTTAGCGGTAATCGTAATTGAAAGTAAACCCTGTTAGCTTGTGCCTGCTGGCGCGGTGAAGTATATAGTAGGTAGGTAGTGGGTACTAGGTAGAGGTACCTCTTGGCGGTGCTAGGGAAGACACATCAAAGTTTATTTGGCCTGGAACAGGCAGGACCGCAGCTCTCATACTTGCCAAGTGATATATGATTAATATTTTTCAGTATTGTTATATGAGCATGTTAATGACCGGAGTCAAAGTTTAGAATATTTTAAAATTGTTTAGAATCATCCTGAGAAAGGGATACTGAAATTAAGGAGAAAATTCTCCGGTAAAATAGACCGAAAGATAGCGTTGTTATGGCAGCCAATTCATATGAATATGAATATATTATATTCTAATATTGTCCACGGGGCAATTCTCCGGTAAAGCAGATGGAAACGCTTTGTTACACTTCTTTCTTGGTAGTAGAAACTGTCAAAATGCTATATATTTGCGGTGCAGCCAGGCGTCTCAGATATAAAACCTAACCTAGAAAAGCACAAACGTCAAAAAAAGAATGTTATCATAACTGCATTTTCATGATGTGTCATAACAACACAAGTAATGCGTGAACTTAGATTTTATGTGTAAAATGCCTCATCGCACAGCAAATGAATAGCATTTTGGCAGTTTTTATTTTGGATTTTAAATAAAGAAGCGCAAACAACGCTATGTTACCATCTATTTTACCGGAGTATTGACCCCTAGACAATATTAGAATATAATATATTCATATTAATATATCTTATATTCATAAAAATTGACCCCTTAAAGTCTTTGCGAATACTGTTGAATATAATTACAAATATTAACTTACCTTAAGTTATTTAAGTATAAAATTCTTAGGATGTGGTTTTAGGTTGTAATAGTACGTTTATTTTAAGATTAAAATTGAAATTTTAGAAAAACTCTAAGAATTGAGTTATTAGTATGTATGTATGTTCGCCTATAATTTATTTTATGAAGTTAAGAGCGCAATTTACATTTTTTTAATATTAGCAATCTTGTTTGATAAGTTAAATTTGACGGCATGATTAAATTTTTTTGGATCGCACACTATAAAGTAAAAATAAAAAAAGCTGCTTAAACATTGTTTCTTTATAAAAAGATCAGAAGTTCTGATTTTTACTTCAATCAAATCCAGCTAAATTTGATCATGCCATCTAGGCGACTAATTTTAACTTATCAAACAAGATTGCTAATATTAAATAAATGTAAATTGCGTTATAAACTTCACAAAAACACAGAACAACGTGTTTATTGAGATGCGTTTGCAAACTTGCATTCCAAATGTTTTATTTTCTTCGAGCAGGCAACCCAGTGGTTGCTAATCTTCTGTGATATTACTATGTACTATATTGAATATATATCAATTTAATAATGCAGACTTTTATGTGTTGCAGCAACGCTCGCAACATGCAATTTTCACTTTAGGTTATATCCAGGACTAGTTTGTGCCAGCCCACCACCTTAGCGGTTAAGCCAAGGCGGCCTCAAAATATAACAATTTGATAATAAAAATATTACCATTAAAATTATGTTTTTCCGTTAGTAGAAAAACTAAGATAGGAAAATAGCCTTCATCCGGCATTGCTGCATCGATAAAATATTCGCCCTATTACAAAAATTGCAATAATAAAATTTATCACATAGAGATTAGATAATTGTTTAGGTTGCCATCTGTAAAACCTGTAAAATATTACCATTAAAATTATGTTTTTCCGTTAGTAAAAAAACAAAGATATGAAAAATACAATAATGCATAATTTGGCTTGCACTAAACATACAATGAATGACATTTATAACCAAAATTATATTTTTTTTATCAAAATTAATTTGAATATTTGTACAATAGTTAAGGTAATAGCAATGATAATAGCAATATTTGTTTTTATTATCATAATAAAAAGAACAAGAATTACATCTTTTTTTCTCAAATTTAAGAACTGACTATTTTTATAAGTTAAGAGCAACAAGATTCAAAAGTCATAATATTCTAGTAAGACAACCTATTTTTGCTGCATTGAGCTTCTTTACTATTACTATTACTCTGAGAAACAAATAAAAAAAAATCAACAACATTTTTTAGAAACTTATCTTCTGAAATTTCAGATCCAATAAAACATTATATTAATATGATCACGTAACTAACTTTAGTACCCTAAATATTCAAATAAATAACTTTTTAAGTCTTCTTAATCCTTAAGTCCAAGCAGAAAAGCAACGAGTGAATTAGAACCGACTTTCTATTTTGTTATGTTGATTAGTGGTTCTTGTTTTTATAAAGTCTTGAAAATATAGCACATTCAGATCATCAAACAAAGTTTTATTACTCATATACAAGTAGTTCTAACCAATAATGTTAAGATAATAATTGCGAAACAAAACATTTACCATACCCTGTTTGTGACTAATAAAATTTCAAAAAATCAATTCATCAGTAAAAAATTAATCAATTTCTATGTATTATTATATAATTGAAAAGTTAAATAAATTACCTTTACCATTAAAATAAATATTAATTATTATCAAATTAATAAATTTAACTATATCAATAACTTTTTTAATTCAATAAAGATCGTTTCAGCACTGCCTCTCATCGAGACTGCGAACGAAGACGTCTCATCGCCAGTAAGACCTCTGAAGGAAACTAATTCACCTAGCATCCACCTAATCATCAGCTACCATCAGTTACCCACCGCCGCCCGCATATGATTTTTGGGGGACAAAATGACAAGTGCCGCACCAGAACCGACTCAACGACAACGTACATTTTCCGGGGCGGGAAAATGGGCAAAAGGAGATGGAAAATCTAAGTAAGGGAGAAGAGAGGTGGTCACGGACCGTTTCCCTGGTAACTGATGTCTGTTGATTAAAACAAGCTCCAGCGGTCGCCATAACAACCGTTCCGTTGATGTGATTCTGGGAGCTGCTCCCGCGGGGGATTTTCTGAATCAGTGAAAGCAACAATACGGTCCAATTTGAATCGATAATAAAAAAGTTAATGTATTATAATCCTCAAGGAAAACATATTTACATATGATTAACAAAATGCTGAGTAAAACAACTACCTAAAATATATTATTTTCAACATTTATTTACTATTACCAAAAACTACTTGTTAATTTCTTTGCTTTTTTTTTTAATTTTAACAAGTATTACAACTGTTAAATTAATAACATCTAGTAATATTTATAAATAATAACATAAATTTAAATAAAAAGTGCAAAGGATAAAATTTACATAAAAATAATATCCGTAATATGATTCGATATAAAATATAAGCAAATAATAATAAAAATAAAATTAATAAATAATATAAATAAAATTTCTGGATAATAAAATAATACTAGAAAAATAATAAAATATAACAAAATTTCTTTGCTTGTAAACAGGAATTAGTATTTCAAAACTTCACTACAAAAAGTTGCGAGAACTTATAAATGCACACATTGATTAGCTGCACATTTTGAAAAAACTGAAATTGTAGAGTGAAAGTACTAGGTATAATCACAACTTAGTGTTTATAATAACTTTTTGAAATAATGAACTTTAGCACTATTAAACTTTTGGTTAGAAAGGAACAATTGTAGGGTTTCGTGGATCTCGAGATAATCCATGTTGTTTCGGACATCGATTCTTAGGCTACAAACTTTAAAAAATAACATATTTGGATTCGTGAACCAAAAATAATAAAACTGTCTTAAGTTTACTAAAACTTGTATAAAGCACCGAAATAAAATCTGAAATAATTCAAATGAAATTTTTAGCGTTTGACGTTTTTGAGTCAGTGCAAAAAAAAAAAATAAAAAATGTCATATTTTCACCAGATGATTGGTACATTGTAATGATATGTAAAAAGACAGTGCCAATTCATCTAGTCCAGATGACCCACCAAAAAAGTTTTCAACAAAATCTTTAGAACTATCCATCAATAACAGGAAAGTTACCACGACAGAATTTCCAGTAAATTGGATCAAAATGCTGAACAAAATTTAGAAAGGTCCAAAGTACATCTCATATAATTGAAATGTAGCTATAATAAAGATAGAGCTTTACGTATAAAAAAAATTAAAAATTGCCATTTGGTGTGAATGACCATTGGACATATGCAACAAAAATTACCAGATATTTGATATATATTATTATTAATAAAAAATATAATATTTGTTTCCTTTTTTTTAGTTCCATACCAACATTGATTCAAAGAACATTCGGTTCGTACTGACCGTAAGGCGCACTTTTTGCGAAAAACAGGTCTGGCCATTTCAGAAACACGGAGCAAAAAGAGCAATTTTATAATAATAACACTTACAGCATTTATAATAATCTTTAAAAAAAATTATACATTTGTATTGATTGAAACATCAAATGATCAATTACAGTGCAAAAAGTTACAGCATTTTGTATTTAGTTATATATTTAAAATTTAATGTTGACATATGTATTAACAAAGCTTAATAATCAAGTATGATTATTTAAACAAAACTTATATGAGAGTTTTAATTTTTTTTTAAAAATACAAGAATCTCTTCAATTTTTGACAGTATGTGCTTCAATGTTACAAACCATATTCCACTTGTTTACCGAGGAAATATATACGAAACGTTTAAATGTAATACATTTCAGGGTGATATTATTTTCTGCACTGTCCTTTAAAATACCACGTAGGAGGGCATAATTCAAGCAAAGTGCTTTTGTGTTTTATAAAACTGCCCTTTATTATTATATATTACGCTATTCCTGCTAACTTCAGTAATTACCTCGTCGTTGTACTTACAGAATTAGAATCAATTTATTTTCTCATTTATTTTGACTAATTTTTTCATCATGGAAAAAAAATTACTCTTGGATCTTTTTTTTAATCATATTTCTAATATTGATAATAAAAGTAAGTTAATAAAACAAACTTTGTATGAAGAACAACAAAAATATTATAGATTAAAAAATATAATGAGTGCCTTTAGGATCAATAAAAACAATATTTTTAGGATCCATCCCAATTAGGAGAGCTGGTAGAGTAATGCTCGTGCGTGGAAAATTTCAATTGATTTTGATAATTTTTGGTCAAAAAAATTCTATGGAATTAGTTCGTTACATTAAATTACTTCTAAAAGCGCAAATTAATTTTTTACTAAAATTGCAAATAATTAAAAGCAAGATTAATAGCAAGTAAAAATAGGAAGTGTATCAATTTCGTTTTATATAATAATCACAACAAAAGTGAAACATTGAACACCTTAATGACCTGCCAAAATAAATTGATATTTTATTGATATCTATTTGATAATTATAAACTACTCGTTAATCCAATATAAAAGCAAATTATTTAAATTACAGAAATTGAAAATATCTTTTTTATATTTAGAATCTTTCTAATCAAGTAGCATACTTTTACACGAATAAAAGTGTAGGGATCTATCAAATTTTGGGAGTACCAAATTAAATGTTTCAATGAACCAGTACAACAAAACAGCCAATTTGAGGTCAAAAATGAATATTTTACATTCGTATATTTATAATATTTTTATAAACACTCTAGTTTTATTTACAAAATTCTAGGTTGCTTGAAAAATGAAAAAAATAGCTTGAGAAAAAATCATTAGTTTTAAGATTCTATTACCCTGTATGTTGTATTTCTTCAAAATAGAAGCTTCAAAAATTTGTCTTAAAGCACGATGCCATACACCACAAGTTTCATATAAAATCATTTATTCTAATTTAGACATTTAGAGTGCCTCAATGCAATTCCGTGAAATGCAACTAGTTCCACATTCATAATAATAAAGCATTCGGGTGTCAAAATGCAATTCGCGATTACAATGAAGCAATTACACCGATTTATTATTTCATGCGGTCGTATCCATTTAAATTCATACGATTCATTTTAGTAAATTCATAATTTAATAATAATTTTCGAGTACTCGACGGGATTTGTCAGGCGCTCGTTCTACATGTAATTTAAAATTAATGCCCGTTTTAATTTTAATCATACCAGTATAATGATGTTCTAACACAACACAGATGTTTGTCAGTTTTAAAATACACTCAGCAGTTTCATCGACTATTGTGATATGAATTTGTATTAATATAATGAAATATTTTATCAGAATTTACTGAATGATTCTATGGTTTAATGATTTTATTTTATTAATATATACTTATATATAAATATACACATATTTATATCCTAAGTTTGATATTTCATGCATTTTCCGACTTCTTATTTAAGACGATATTCTTTCACTGATTCTCATCTAAAATTAAGAATTATTGATATATGTTTTAAATAGTTTAGTCAATATAGTTGTATTAATTTATTTAAATACTTTTTAAATTTAATTGATTGAAGCTAGATTGAATACTATATTTTGATAAAAAATAAAAGATAATTTTATCATTGATATTAATCTGGAAATATATACATATCATGCATAGCTACAAAAGCTCCAACATAGTGGACACTATATATCATATGTCTGCCTAAAGTTGGTCTAGGCATACTCAAATATTACAAATTATTCTGAAATTTGTAATTACTACAATGATCATTAAATAATAAACATGGTCGAATGTAATGATATTATTAATAATATAATCGCCAAAATGCAACTAATTGTCCAGTTGCAATCAAAACTGGAATTAAGCGAATTCGCATTTATAGTATGCTTTAATGGTATTTGACTGGATTACATATTATGACTAAAATAACTGATGTATAAATAACATTATATAAAATTAAAATAAAATTTAAACATATTACGATTGAGCAGATTCTGGGAAATGAAAAATCACTCGAAAGTATCAAATACATCGATTCAGAATATGTACGGACATTTGGATCGCATATATATTATTGAAACAATATATGACGTTACTAGCAATAAATGTTGAAACAAATCAAAAATTTGAGAGCAAATAACTAGGAACCCATACAATGAACAACAATGAAACTTTATGCAGATTAAAGGAATTTGCTTTATACTTTCCGCACAGTAAGTAACTTAAATCATCTTAAAAATTATAATAAATATTTTATGAGTTTAGTTATGTTTCATAAATTAATTTCATTTAGTTTATTATAAGATCTCAAAACATTCCAAATATTATATATCCCAAAGGATACAAATATTCTCGTTTGAAATAGTCGTTACATAGATATAAATGAGCAGAAATGTGTAGTATGTTGATTTACGTTTTTTGACTGATTTTATTCATACATTTTTCAAACCAAAAATTATATATATATATATATATATATATATATTTATATTTATACATAAAATACAAGATCATATACAAATATGATATAAGCTTATTTTATCCATATTTATAATAAAGCATATTTGTTATAATCATCATTTATAGTTACTCGTTATTAATTTATAATTTAATCGTTATTATTAATTAAATTATTTACAAACACTAAAATCTATAAAGCTTCTTGAATGTTTTGTTCTTGCATAACTATTAAATAAACTTTAGTAAGTTCAACTTCCAAATTAATTCATACAAAACGATAAACAAAATGTCAAAACGAATAACATTTACAGCCATTACAACACGCCGCATGTAAATACATTTACATCAGTACGCACATTCACAATGTAAAGCAATTCTCTCTTTGGAAATCAAATCAAAATATTTATCAAAAATAATTATCACCCCAGCGTGTTCGTGTCATCGGTGCTCCGAATGTGATGTCTGACATGGAAATTCCGTTGGGACTTTCGAACTTTGCTCGCATGTATTTATAATGTTATATATATATATATATATATATATATATATATATATATACAATCATAAAATTTTATGAAATTATAATGTGCGGCAAATTAAAGCATTGAACTTTCCCTGCTATGAACAAATGATTGAATGCTTGAAATTAATTAAAACTTGAAAAAGCTTGGATAAAATAGATTTGTTTAAAAAATATAAAGTCAAATAATATATATATATATATATATATATATATATATATATTAAAATTTAAAAAAAAATCTCATGTTTGTTTCGAAATTATGAGCTTTTGAGTGCAACCTAGAGCTTAGGTGAAATTATTTGAGTTCAAATATTTCTAGCAAGCATTCGAACTAATTGTGACAAAAATGTACTAGCATGTACATTTTTGTCACAATTAGACAAATTTTAATCATGTCAATTTTAGGTTTTTAGTTTTTTACTCGAAATTTTCCATTAATAAATTTATCAAGTAATTTACCATTTTACAATCCTGATGAGATCAAAAGCACCACTTTTGATGAAACTTGCCAACACACTTTTTTATACAGAAGGGCCTTTCAAAGTTAACCGATTTTAAAAATTTTAAATTCATAGTTCAACAAAAGGTCTTAATTCTTAAAAACTGGGGCAAATTGTGGTATTGTTTTTGATTAAGGTCTTAAAAATGTATTTCACGGTTACCGTTTCAAGGTTTAAATGAGAAAAAAATAGTAAAATTAGCCGCAATAATCGAAAAATGATCATAATTTCACCAAAGCTTTAGGTTGCACTTAAAAGCTCATAATTTCCAAGAAACGTGAGATGTTCTTTCTTAATTATTTTTCAGGACAGTTAAAGTCAGTACTATCACCCGGTTTTTGGCTTGACGTCAAGGTCTGAGACACCCTGTATATATATATATTACTTATTTTTTATTGGCCTCGCTTACTTTACCATACCTTAGCCAAAAATTAAATCTGCACTATATCATACTATGTTTATACATCCTATCCAATCCAACTATCCAATTTTCTTTATTGTCTTCATTTTTCATCTTCTTCTAACCTTGTTAAAAATAGGAAGCTTTTTAACTTCAAATTTTATTCTTACTTAAATATGCCTTAAATTATTACAAAAGTTATTTTTCTAAAAAAAATGTTGTTAGATTTCGTGAAAGATAATTTTCAAAAAACAAAATAAAAAAGTTCCGTGTTAATATCACAAATAAGAAAAACAACTATTTCATGATGTTATAATATACATTTTGCCAAAGCCGCCAACAGAAAATTTCAGATTGGTGAAAAACCTCTAGACTTGACCAAACATTGTGTGCGTTTAACGTTAATCAATATTTGTTTGAATCGAAGTTGAGTTTCATAACAACCTATGCAAATTCAAAAAAAAAAACATATCGTTCAATTTTGGCAACTTGTGCATAAGCTTCATATATTGGAAAATGTTGCAATTTATATTCAAAATATTAGTTTTTTTTATAAATAAAAAGTGAACCGGGTGCTATTTCAGCGTAGTAAATCATAAACAAATTTTAGTTAATCAAAAATCCCTTGGTCAAAATAGTATTGGGTGACACTGGTCCTTACACAGCAGTATATGTCATTCTGTTTGTTATCTAAATGCTAATAGACCTCGGAACGTTCTATTTCACCCTAGCCCATCCGAATCTCCTATTCTTCTCTCTTTCCATACCTACCCTATCCCTACTTGACTGTTACTATAAATCCCACTTAGTTTGGGGGTTTATTTATTTGCCATTTAATTTGGGGCGGTTTCCGGCACCCCCACGATACATATATACACATAACGTCGATCGTGCACGGTGGATGTACGTTGATCATAAATTGTTGTAATAATCAATTATTTAAAATATAGAAGATTGGTAATATATTTTTAAATATTAAGGAATAAAAAGGTGCATTTTTTTTAAATAATAAAACTATTTGAATAACAATTAATATTTGGCTCAAATACTTATTTCTGTAAAAATCAAAAACATTACGTAATATTTAACGTGATATAAGTTTCTAATGATATCAATTATTGAAAAAAGCCACAGCATTTCAAAGTGTGAAAAAAGCTCTGTATGATTTCTTACAGCTGCGCATTGTTTGGTAGTGAAAAAATTATCTGAAAATTATACTCTTATTGAGCTTAATAACACTAATATGAACTGTTAGGGCATATTAATCATCATTAAAAGAACCGGATTGATAAGACTTGTGTTTAGAAATTACTCAGAAAGAAATCAGTTTTCAGAAAGAATAGCAAATAGACATATTTCTATATTTAGGCAACAACTGAGAAATTTTCTGAATATGTTTCGATACTTGGGTGTTTGATGTATGTATGTGCTGTGATGTATGCTGTTTCGGTTTAACAGTATAAATAATGAAAGTAAAAAAATGTGATGCTTATAAGCTTATATTATATATTGGATGCTGAATGGAATATTTCTCTCGATGATGCACCTGATACAGCTCAACATTCAATAACGAAAAATACGGGTGCTATTTTCCATATTAATAACTAAATGTAACAGAATCGCATTTTTATTTACATTGTAGTATTGCATTGTATTATTTCCTTGTGCACTCGGATGCCCCGCTCCGGCGGCAAAATTCATATAAATCTCGGAATTATCGAGTGGAAAGGGATATGATAGATTTTCAAATGTGTTACTTCATGTGCTATAAAATATTTATTTGCTTTACCTATCAGGTGTATATAATGAAATGAAAAATAAATTATCATTAGATGTCATTGTACAAATTAAGTGTAACTATATTCCACTAAAACTACAAACGTAAACCAAAAATTAATAACCTTGATTTAATCAAGCACTACGGTATACGCATTTCTAATAGAGGTTCGTATTAAAACCAACCCTTCATGAATTAAATAAATGATCAATTCTAATGAAGGTTTATAAACGTTTCGTAGAGGTAGTTTTTCTTATCAAAAGGATACCGAATATTTTAATCCATTATCCATTTACAGAAATGATCGTGTGCTAGTTCCATCCCAATGTTCTAAGGCATTTTCGATGTTCTGTTGTAAGCCTAGCGGCGTCTGACTGTGCCTTTTCAGTGGTTGTGTTTTTATTTGTATTTTTCGGATATTATATGACGTTGTAATAAGGGTGATAAATAAGGGTGGATTTTGTTGGAAATCGCGTCGGGATTCTTTTTTATTGCTCGCGCCGCTATGATGTGCGGTTACACGCGTTCTGTTTGCGGAATGAACTAATTTTTATTTATTATGGAGTTTTATTTCGATGAGGATTTCTCAAGCTATTTAGGTGGAGGAGCTTTATATTACTTGAAGTGATGGTTACGTTGGGAATTATGTTATATCTAAATTGAACACGTGAAATTTTTCTATGTTAGATGACAACGAATACATAAGGAAATTGAATTAATATAAATATTTAATATTGCGTTTTTTTCTTAACAAATAGTGAAAATCTTCCAAATCTTAAAAAGCGTCAAAATATTTTTTTAATTGTTAATTTAAAAAAAAATGGATTAAGCCATTGAATTGAGATAACGTCGAAAAAAAGTGAAATTGGTGTTATTTCAGACACCACGTGCAATTACATATATACAGATATAATAATATAATTCTTCCAAATGTTGTCTTAAACGATACAGAATGTACTGCAAACGCCGAGAAACATAAAGCAGCATTATCGAACGATATTTCTCGCAACAAGACTTTATTTTCAAGAAGTTAAGTTTTATAAATACCAGATATCATCTTAAATAAAAATGCATTTTGACTTATACTGTGAAAAACCCAACCAACCAATATCAAACAAACACATATATCTAAATATATTAAGTAAAAATTTCAGCTAATTTATCATTGTAAACTATGTTTTTTACCATTTTCAAAAAAATCTGGTACTTCTCACCCCATAGGCAGGTTTGAATAACAGAACTATAAATCATATTCTAAATATGTATTTTTTTAAAAAAAAATCAACTCTTCTACTATTATAAATTTTGTTAAGCCTATCTGTTTAATTTTTAGACCTGTTTTTTTCAATCACAATCAGTTTTTTGAATATAATTATTACAAATGAAGTGAACACAACTTCTGCTGGGATTTTATGGCTACATTTATAAGATGGCACTGGATACATCTTTTGTAAGAAACTTTGCCAGAAGAATTTATCAACGGAGTTGAAATATCAATCAATTTAACTGATATCTTAAAATTGTAATTAATTTGCATATTATTTATCATTTATTTATCACTGATATCTTAAAAATTTAATTAATTTTACATATTATATTTATCATTTTCTTATTGTTTACACCTCACCAGTGCTTAGGTGGTGCTTTTACCCCAACCACATGTATGCTATTCCAGAGGTTATACAAAAAAACTATTGAATTTAACTTAAAAATTGCAATAAATTAGAAAAAACAATTAATAACTCCTTATTAAAAATCATATTCAAACTAAACAACCGCTCAAAAACAAAAAATAGTTTCGTTAAAAATTAGATAATGTGGCCATTTATCTCCTAATCGAGAAGTCCCCAATTTGGTTGAAGGCTGACTACACATCATTTGCCTTTTACATTAAAATAATATCGTTAAAAATGTGGTACCTTACTTGTTTTTGAGATAATGATGTTGGGCGTATTACCCGCGTATCTTTAAGACCCGCTCTACCCTGCATATTTAATATAATATTTAATTTTAAATATAATGGATATTTAATTTTCATTATTACGAAGTCTATAACAATAATAAATAAATATGTTAAAGACACGAGAAATGCAATTTTATATCGATTATGTTACTGCAAACATAAATTGTTGAATCAATAGAACATAAAATAATTAACTGAAGTACAACTTATATTTTTCATCAACTTTATTGCGCTCGTCTACGCCTTAAGTAACAAAGCTTTGAATTCGATTTTTGGTGAATGTGTCAAATATATTGATATATACGTCCAATTTTCCAAGAAATCTACATAGCTTCCAAATACATTGTGGTTGAATTTTAGTCAAGTACACAAGTTACAAATACCTAAAGCCTTTGAACACTGTAAATATTACTTGGAGTTGGTGTTGTATGATGTAGAGGCATCAGACGAATAATACGTATAATAACTGACGCACTTGATATGTATATAGCTAACACAATAATTTCATACTAATGTTTTACCAGTTGTATGTAGCATTTTCGCTAATAACAATTTGCGCCACTGTATGTGTCCATAGAGCCTACTAATTACCGTTGCGCTCGTATCATTAATTACCTCTACTATTCAGAGACGGTTCTTAGAGTTCTTTTTTCTGCTCAGTTATCTCTTTCAATACGATTCGGTTTCATTATCACGATGCGATCTCTAATTAATCTTCGCGCACTGATATCTTAATTGTCCATTTCACCGGGCGCACGTAATCATCCTTCTTTACACCTGTAGGCAATGATCGGCGATCCGGTCTCGAGACGATTTTCTTATGACTTCATTCATTTAGCTACGAACCACGCGCTAGACCAGGTGTATCAACCATTTTACTAAATTACAGTAAAAGTGGAGAACGTGTTGAACCAGCGCACTGAAGGTTCACAGAAAATTAACACAAAAATCAGATTATTTTCTTTTCTCTTTTTCATATACGGTGGAGCGGCGCTTAGAAGTCCGCGGGTAAAAAGATCCACCACCGATATCTCAAAAACAAGTAAACAATTTTTTACAACAAAATTTAAAAGTAAAGGGAAAAAGATGTATAACCAGCCATCACCATGATTCTTATGACGTTACTATCAGGGGATAAACGGCAATGTTAAAAATCCATAACAAAAGTAATTTCTTTCATTGTTAGTCTTTTTGGTTGTTAGCTGTAGTTTAGTTTACGAGAGTTTTAATATAATTTTTAATTTATAATCTTAATATAATTTTAATACGTTACTTAATTATTTTATAAGATGCATTGTTAATTTTAAGTTAAAATTGAAACAGATTTTTTATAACATCTATCAAAGCTTACACGTGGGGTTAGGGTAAAAGGACCAATTGAAGCACTAAAAAAGGGGGTAAAAAGAGCTAGAAGACAATTGTTTGAAAAACGGCAAATAAAACACATGTCTACGATGATGAATTAGCTGGGATTTTTACTGAACATAGTCAGATAGTTGTTTGTTTGATATTTATTATTGATCGTTTGTTTTTTACAATATAATAGCCTCAAGTCAAATTGGACCTTTGTGCCCCGCCTTGCGCTACATTCGTCAAGTACCTGTGTAAATATCCTCCATTGTTTCAAAAGAATTTTTCGATTTTGGTATTTGTTGTTGTATAATGTACTTTAAACTAATGATTCATATCAGTTTCAAGTAGTTAATGATGCAGCAGAGCAACTTTAATGTTCTTCACCCAGAAAATCTCATTTCTTATTGGAGCAAATTATCAGTATTAGTATTTGTTTCCGTTATAGACTTGTAGAAACAATCTTTCAGATCAAAATTATTCACACATATCCTAAGGAACTTATTGAATCAATTTAAATTTTCTTCATACTCTGTGCTACTGAGTAAATATGATTGAATTTCTCCTGAAGGAGAACTAAAATAGCAGAAGTACTTCCAAAATTCGAACTAATAATGTCCTAAAAATTTTCTACATGAATTTGAATGAGATTAGATTAATATCATAGATTAAGAAAAATCTTTTTATTGATTGAGATTTTACCATAGTAGTTTTAGAAAAAAAAAGGGACAAGCAGAAAATCAATAATAGATGAATATATGATCAATAAAATGTTTAAATCTGTCTTCAAGATTATATACATAAAAAACAGCCAGATTCGCTAAAATCACTGATCATTTCAAGCCTTTTGTAATGTCTTGTTACAAAACGTATTCGAACGATTTAACCAGTTAACTGTGGCGTCCTCATTAAACTGTATGCACAGCTTTGTGTAGTCATAATCGAGGAAAACTCTTAATTTAACTTACAACTATTAAATTTATACTGCCATATCCTCAAAATATTTCAATCGTAAATAGTTGAAATTTGGAAATATGTTTTTTTTTAAATTGCAATCTTAATTACCAATGGTCAAAATGTTGACGCATGACGAGTTTATACGTCAACCACTGTGGACTGGTTAAAAGATTATTGAGAGCTAATGATGATCGTAAAGACAATTTTTAAACTTAAGACAATATTCAATGTATTAAATAAAATATGCAGCTTATTAAGTTTAATAACATTTTAGGTAGAAGACTACATACTATCAAAATTGATTAAATATATTGGCAAGCAGATAAATATCACATTGATTATTACTACGTTTAGCTTCTTCTACTAAATTTGTTTTATTACAGCATTACCTCATAGTGCAGACCAAATAATAATATATCAAAGCATTTTAATTAAAGCATATAATTTAAATAGTTGGAGTAAAAGTGCCAAAATTATTTAAATGTCGTTCAAGTAAATTGTGAGTATAAGCATCACAAGTCTGCACGTTGCGTCTAAAAGTATGTTGTACATAAAACATGTAAAGAATTAATCTAATTAAACAGATGTGCAGATTAATAATTAGTAAAAAAGTTTTGCAATACCCGATGATGTTTCCGACCCCTGACCTAGACCCACTGTGCCCAATGATGAAATGTCAGCGCGTCATGGGGTTACATTAGTGTTGAATCGTTGCGCAAAGGTAAATCTCAAAGACAACGATCGCCTGAGGATACCCAACAGATCAATCAATAACCCGTTTAATTATCGAGAACTGTTAAG
>NW_020538040.1:51804165-51832687 GCF_003426905.1 Ctenocephalides felis | reverse complement strand
TTTAGATGAGAATCAGTGAAAGAATATCGTCTTAAATAAGAAGTCGGAAAATGCATGCAATATCAAGCTTAGAATATAAATATGTGTATATTTATATATAAGTATATATTAATAAAATAAAATCATTAAACATAAAATGATTCAGTAAATTCCGATAAAATATTTCATTATATTAATACAAATTCATATCACAATAGTCGATGAAACTGCTGAGTGTATTTTAAAACTGACAAACATCTATGTTGTGTTAGAACATCATTATACTGGTATGATTAAAATTAAAACGGGCATTAATTTTAAATTACATGTAGAACGAGCGCCTGACAAATCCCGTCGAGTACTCGAAAATTATTATTAAATTATGAATTTACTAAAATGAATCGTATGAATTTAAATGGATACGACCGCATGAAATAAAATCGGTGTAATTGCTTCATTGTAATCGCGAATTGCATTTTGACACCCGAATGCTTTATTATTATGAATGTGGAACTAGTTGCATTTCACGGAATTGCATTGAGGCACTCTAAATGTCTAAATTAGAATAAATGATTTTGTATGAAACTTGTGGTGTATGGTGCTTTAAGACAAATTTTTAAAGCTTCTATTTTTGAAGAAATACAACATAAATAAGTAATAGAATCTTAAACGAATGATTTTGTTTTCAAGCTATCTTCTTCATTTTCCAAGCAGCTCTCTGTGAAACTTTATAAAACTAGAGTGTTTATAAAAATATTATAAGTATACGAATGTAAAATATTTATTTTTGGCCCCAAAATGGCTGTTTTGTCTTTTGTTCTAATTCATTGAAACATTGCATTGGTGCTCTCAAAATTTGATAGAGCCCCACACTTTTATTTGTGTAAAAGTATGCTAATTGATTAGAAAGATTCTAAATATAAAATGTGATTTTTTTCTGTGATTTAAATAATTTGTTTTATAATGAATTTAACGAGTAGTTGATAATTATCAAATTGATATAAATAAAAATATCAATTTATTTTGGCAGGTCATTGTGGTGTTCAATGTTTCACTTTTGTTTGTGATTAAATATTATTCCTGCATTTAATTATTTGCAATTTTAGTAAAAAAATAATTTGCACTTTTAGTAGTAATTTAATATAACGAACTAATTTTTTTGACCAAAAATTATCAAAATCAATTAGAATTTTCCACGCACTAGCATTACTCTACCAGCTCTCCTAATTTAGATTGATCCTAAAAATATTCTTTTTATTGATGCTAAAGGTACTCATTATATTTTTTAATCTATGATATTTTTGTTGTTTTTCAAACAAAGTTGTTTTAATAACTTACTTTTATTATCAATATTTGAAATACAATTAAAAAAAAGATCCAAGAGTAATTTTTTTCCATGATGAAAAAATCAGTTAAAATAAATGAGAAAATAAATTGATTCTAATTCTGTAAGTACAACGACGAGGTAATTACTGAAGTTAGCAGGAATAGCGTAATATATAATAATAAAGGGCAGTTTTATAAAACACAAAAGCACTTTGCTTGAATTATGCCCTCCTACGTGGTATTTTAAAAGGACATGTCAGAAATAATATCACCCTGAAATGTATTACATTTAAACGTTTCGTATATATTTCCTCGGTAAACAAGTGGATATGGTTTGTAACACTGAAGCACATACTGTCAACATTAAAGAGATTCTTGTATTTTCAAAAAAATTTAAAATTCTCATATAAGTTTTGTTTAAATAATCATACTGGAATATTAAGCTTTGTTAATGCATATGTCAACATTAAGTTATAAATATATAGGTATATACAAAATGCTGTAACTTTCTGTACCGTAATTAATCATTCGATGTTTCAATCAATACAAATGTATAATTTTTTTAAAGATTATTATAAATGCTATAAGTTATATCATCATGAAATTGCTCTTTTTGCTCCGTATCTCCGAAATGGCCAGACCTGTTTTTCGCAAAAGTGCGTCTTACGGTCAGTACGAACCGAGTGTTCTTTGAATCCATCTTGGTATGGAACTAAAAAATGGAAACAAATGTTATATTTTTTTAATAAAATATTTATCAAATATTTGGTAATTTACATTGCAAATGTCCAATGGCTATTTACACCAAATGGAAAATGGCAATTTTTATTTTTTTTTAACATAAAGCTCTATCTTCATTATAGCCACATTGGAATTATATGACATGTAGGTTTGACCTTTTTTAACTTTATTCAGCATTTTAACCAATTTACTGGAAAATCTGTATGGTAACTTTTCTGTTAATGATGGATAGTTCTAAAGATTTTGTTGAAAAATTTCTTGGTGGGTTTCTTGATTAGATGTCTGTCTTTTTACATATCATTGCACTTGACTTGAAAATGTCTAAATATGCCATTGGCAAAAAGCTGTGTTCACTTACCAAAAAATTTGTTTGAATTATTTGGCTTTTATATCTGTGCTTTGTATAAGTTTCAATAAACTTAAGACACTTCAAATATTCACGTTTTTTCTGGTACACGAATCCAAATATGTTATTTTTTCAACGTTTGTAGTGTAAACCTCGATGTTCTTTATCAAACAAGATGCATTTTCTCGAGACTCGCGAGACGCTATAGTTCTTGGCTAAACAAGCATATGGTTTATATTTTTACTAAATTAATCCTTTCCACTCGCGAATTCTGAGATTTATATGAATTCTGCCGGCATCCAAGTAGAAAGTGTTAAAATTGCCGTTTAATGCTACTAATTTTTATTATTCCGAAAAGATATTATAAACACAATATTGTGATTATACCTAGTACTTTCATTTAAGTTTGTCCAAAAAGTGCATCTTTTATTAGTTCTCGAAACTTTTTTAGTAAAGTTTTTAAATACTAATCCTTGTTTATAGGCAAAGAAATCAACAAGTAGTTTCTGGTAATAGTAATTAAATGTTTTTAAAATAATAGATAAATATTTTTTAGATATTTGTTTTATTCATCAATTAATAACTGTATGTAAATATATTGCTTCTGAGGATTATAATGCATAACTTTTTTTTATTATGTATTCGAATTGGACCGGATTGTTGCTTTCACTGGTTTAGAAAATCCCCCGCGGAGCAGCTCCCAGAATCACATCAACGGAACGGTTGTTATGGCGACCGCTGGAGCTTGTTTTAATCAACAGACATCAGTTACCAGGGAAACGGTCCGTGACCACCTCTCTTCTCCCTTACTTAGATTTTCCATCTCCTTTCTCCCATTTTCCCGCCCCGGAAAATGTACGTTGTCGTTGAGTCGGTTCTGGTGCGGCACTTGTCATTTTGTCCCCCAAAAATCATATGCGGGCGGCAGTGGGTAACTGATGGTAGCCGATGATTAGGTGGATGCAAGGTGAATTAGTTTCCTTCAGAGGTCTTACTGGCGATGAGACGTCTTCGTTCGCAGTCACGATGAAAGGCAGTGCTGAAACTATAGAATAACACATAGGAATTGATTTATTTTTTACTTATGAATTGATTTATCGAAATCTAATTAGTCACAAACAGGGTATGATAGATGTTTTCTTTTGCAACTATTATAATACTTTTTGTTAGAACTAATACCCCACCTTGTTACATGAGTAATAAAACTCCGTTTGGTAATTTGAATGTGCTATATTTTCAAGACTTTATAAAAACAAGATCCACTAATCAACATAACAAATTAGAAAATCATTCCAATTCACTTGCTGCTGCGCTGCTTGCACTTAAGAATTAAGAAGACTTAAAAAATTATTTACTCGAGTATTTAAGGTACTAAAGTTAGTTACGTGATCATATTAATCTAAGTTTTATTGGACTTGAAATTTCAGAAGATAATCTTCAAAAAAATATTGTTTATTTTTTTATTTGTTTCTCAGAAATAATAAAGAAGCAAGTAGCAAAAATAGCTTGTTTCACTAGAATATAATGACTTTTGAATCTTGTTGCTCTTAACTTATAAAAAGTCGGTTGTTAAATTTGAGAAGAAAAGATGTAATTCTTGTTCTTTTTATCATGTTAATAAATACAAATGTTTTAAAACGTAATTTTTAGAATGGTTCACTTTGCTATTATCTTAACTATTGTACAAATATTCAAATTAATTTTGATAAAAAAATATAATTTTGGTTATAAATGTCATTCATTGTATGTTTAGTGCTACACTTCAAGCCAAATTATGCATTATTGTATTTTTTCTATCTTATTTTTTCTCTTTCTTTATAAAATCTAAGTTCACGCATTACTTGTGTTGTTATGACACATCATGAAAATGCAGTTATGATAACATTCTTTTTTTGACGTTTGTGCTTTTCTAGGTTAGGTTTTATATCTGAGACGCCTGGCTGCACCGCAAATATACAGCATTTTGACAGTTTCTACTACCAAGAAAGAAGTGTAACAAAGCGTTACCATCTGCTTTACCGGAGAATTGCCCCGTGGACAATATTAGAATATAATATATTCATATTCATATGAATTGGCTGCCATAACAATGCTATCTTACGGTCTATTTTACAGGAGAATTTCAGTATCCCTTTCTCAGGAAGATTCTAAACAATTTTAAAATTATTCTAAACTTTGACTCCGGTCATTAACATGCTCATATAGCAATAGTGAAAATTATTAATCATACATCACTTGGTATGAGCGCTGCGGTCCTGCCTGTTCCAGGCCAAATAAACTTTGATGTGTCTTCCCGAGCACCGCCAAGAGGTACCTCTACCTAGTACCTACTACCTACCTACTACTATATACTTCACCGCGCCAGCAGGCACAAGCTAACAGGGTTTACTTTCAATTACGATTACCGCTAAGGATCTCATTTCGTCGTGCTGTTATGTGCGCAAGAAGCGTTTCGGGACCGTCTAAATAAATTGAACATTACACGGGACGACGACTGAGCTTTTTGTTTTTAATTAATCGCACTGCCACGTCGCTCGGTATAATTCTGTTAATTAAACCTGTCCCGTGAGCGTAAAAGATTCTAACTCTAGTTGTAACTTGTATGCCGGTGCAATTCGACTACGACTATAAGACTACGACAGATCGAGAAGTTCCTCATTTGATCTATTGAGTAGGTTTTGTGATATAGGCCCAGTTTTGCTTTTGATTGGTATTATTTCAAATCGTTCTTGGAAGCATAGAGGTAGCATAAAGTCATCGTTCTAAGAGATATAATAATTGAAGGCGCCGAACAAAAATACCAAAATAACACTAAACTGTTACCATATTATGACCATTTTTATTTCATTATTTTTAACTTCTCGTAGGGTAAGTTATAGTAATCGCAAAAAAACGAAAATGAACATTTATATATATATTTTTACTTTTCAAAGGTTTTTGAACATTTTGGCCTACCTTAAAAAATGTATGTATTTGTGTGTATGTGGGCGGATACAAGGTTTGTCAATGATTTTGGGAACACGGATCTACTGATATGAATAATTCAAAAAACATTCGATTCGTATTGATAAGGAGACGTGCTGATTAGTTTTTGGCAAAGGCAGGTCTAGCCATTTTGAAGATACGGTGCAAAAAGAGCCAAAAATTGTAGTTCAGATTTTGAGAGAACACAGCGTCCGATTTGAATAATTCAGTTCACAAATACAATCGTATTTGTATTGACACAATGAAGTACCGTTTAAAAAGTAAAAAAATACCATTTGGTGGTCAAAAATGATCATTAGACATATACACATCAAATGATCAAATATTTTATAGAGATTTCAATAATAAGTATGAATTTTGCTTACATTTCTTTGAGTTTCGTACTAATATTTTTCCGTTAAACTGCGATGCTGCGCTTACGCGCTTCGATGTTTCTTCTCTAGAACAGCGACGCAGCACGATTGCTTTAAAAAAATTTTCAAAACTTTCAGAAAAATTCAAAGTAAAAAAAAATCGAAATATAAAAAATATTGAAATTTTTCAAAAAAGTCAATTTTTGACAAATCTCAGAAAATCTAAAAGGTTTTTTAAAAATTTTAATTTTTGGTATGGGAAGTTCCAGCAATTTGCATTAAGACGCAATGCTATCTATGCATTACTAGTTATATATTTGTTTTGTTTTGAAGAGCAATCAGATTTCAGGAGTACTATAAGCTGTTGGGTTAAATCGACCTAAAACTACGTCGGTTTTATAGATGACAACGACAACCTAACAGTTGTACCATCTCGTTGTCATAAATTTTATTATTACAATTTTTGTAATAGGGCGAATATTTTATCGATGCAGCAATGCCGGATGAGGGCTATTTTTACTCGGAAACATATAGATACACATATTTCTAAGTGAAAACTGATATCACTACTGCTTGACAACAGGCTGTTCGAGGTGGGATCGAATTCGGGACTTCTGATTCAATTATGACTTCATAAAATAAAATATAAAGATATCGCAAGGCTCGGTATATTCGATAACTTTACCTTTTCGAGAAATGTCTTTCATGTTGCCATAAATAAAATGTATAGAATTTACTTAATAATATACTTCAATTTTTAAATATGAAATCCTTAATTTTTCAGTCAATGTTTTCGGCAAATGTTCTACTTCTATTACTGAAGATCGTAGCTTTCCATAATATGTTTTCATTTAGCGATGTTTGAAGTGATCAATAAAATCAGGAAGTGATGTTAATCTGGACACTTCTAGTTCTGTGACGTCATCAATCATAGAATCGGATGCCGCCGGAAATGAAAAGGAGCGCGTGCTATGTCACTTAACTCACACTGTTGTTCTATTCAAAATATAAACTTCAAAATAACCAATGGTGCTCAAAATGTAAGGTGACACTGCTGGATCTGAATAAAACATGAAGTGCTCATCAAATTGAGACAACATGATGATCATGTGATTTTAACTCAAATGAAGAGTTTTTTGTGGTGTTGCAATTCCTCTTTCTAATAAAATTCTAAACATCGCTAATTCTGCTACTTACAACTGCCTAATTTAGAACATTTAGCAAATTTAATATTTACAATTGTCTGTCCAAGAAAAAGTATGGAAATAATGACATGTTGGAAAAACAATTCAATAGTTGGTATTTCATTCGAAAGATAAATTATAAGAATATTCTAATGATTATAATATGAATCTAAAATGAGTTCGTAAAATTAAAATGTAAAAATAGTTCTCATCAAGAATCAATAGCTGGTACCTAAATAGTTGTCATATCTCCAGGTGATGACATTTTTATTATTACAATTTCTTTAAGTAATGTTTTTTTTGCTGTGGCAGTGTCGGGTAAGGGTTATTTTCACTTGGAAATCTATAGCTATGTATGTTTTCAAGTAAAAAAAACGATCATTACTGCTTGATATCAGACTATCCGAGGCGGTTACCGAACCTGGTACCTATGATTGAAATTGCATACATCTGACTAATAATCCATGGCTAAACCTATTGTTAGATAATGTGTCAATTTTTTTATTCTTGTTTTCTATTAGTAAGGAATTGGCTGGAAAGTTTTGCTGATTCAAGTTTTTGTCTGTGTTCTTGTATATATGCAGTTTTGAGTATTTCATCCTCTATCAAAACGCTTCAAGTTTTGATGTCTAGATCAATCAACTAGTTCGAAATATATTTTGGTCCTTCCATGACGATTTTGTTGAACAACATCGTTAAATAAAAATATTATATATTATGAAAAACTACTTAATCATGAGGTTTTATCAATGAGTAACCCTATCAGAAAAACACAATCAAAATGTGTGGTGTTTCATACGACGGTATGAAAATGAAATGTAAATTATTAAGCTAAAAATCTTAAAAAGTGAAAGATAATGACGTTTATCAATACCTAATTTCAAGCGTCGTTTATCGATATTAATAATAGTTGTAAATATTGAATTTTTTTTTATTTCATCATATAATTTACAACTGTCCTTAGTGGTCATCTAGTAAATCTGAAGACAATATATTTAGAAAAGACAATAGTGGAAGTAGCCAGTGTTCCGTCTATTCAAATAAAAAATAATTGAAATATAATATTGAATATAATTATATATTATTATATATGAATATATTATATATTAGTATATTGGAATTAATATATTACTCATCAGAACTTTTACAATGCTGTAATTATTGTAATCTGTAAAAAGATTCGCATTACGTTTTACTGCAATATATTACATACTGCATTACGTTTAAATAATAAAGTTTTATACAAATATAGATAAAGATACTTAATTATTTCTAATAAATGTTCTAAGTGATCTTCTTTGCCACAATTTTCAACTCTAATAATTAATATATTAATTAATTATTATAAATTATTTTCACTAATTTTGATTCATAGTCATATTTTTCATTATATACCCGAACGTTCAGCCATTGAGTTGGCATCCAGTTTATAGTTTCTGCTTTACTAACAATAAGGAATGATATTCAATATTGTAAGAGCCGCTCATATTTGAAGAAGAAAAAAAAATCGATTCCTATTTAATCCGATAATTCTTAAGTATCGTTTACTATTTTTTTCGCAAATTCGGGTGCCTCTGGTTTTCGGACACGTACCATAAAGTTTTAATCATGACGTCATTGAATCACTCCCGACGCGAGGCGCTGATAGTTTAATGATCGAAGGTGGGCGTGCACCGTCATACACGGACGAGAAGAGATCGAAGATTGATGATGGAATGGTATCGAGACCCCCGTCATATGCTAATATTCAACACCAACACGCATTGAATTATTTTCACACAATGACTATCGGCATTTTTATCCCATTTGCAATTGATTATGAAACGTTTATTTTTACCTACGTCAGAATTTTTAATAATATGATCAAATGTAACAAATAGAACGTAGAGGTAATTGTCATCAGCATAAGCGATATTGACCTAAAGTTTAGGTTTGTTACCCACCTTACACACTCTGATATTAAACAGTGATGATGGTTGTTACTTGAAAATTTGATGGAAATATGTTTTCGGGTGAAGAAAGCCCTTCTATCAAGTTAAGAAGTATGTCATAACAACATTGGACTTTTAAGTTCTCATTGTTGTTCAAAAAACAAAAAGCTAGACAACAAAAATTAGCCGTTCGCATTTTTTATTACTTCTCAGATTGTTACAAATGTTTCGCATTCTGCAAAATGAACTAATATAAATGAAAAATTATATCGCACTGATTATGAGATTCTTCTTAAACTCGCCATCGTTTTTTTTCTTGATATTAAAATTTTGAGTTTTTATGTATTTTGAAGACATTATTTGCAATGATATGCCAATATTATTAATATAATTAAAGAAATGTTATTTGTTTTAGTATTATTGAATCATATCCCAAAAATCAGAATATTTGCACTACTTTAGATTGCTTAGCTTGGATTTAAAATTGATAGAGATATCTTTCATTTATATAATTAACTGTGATTGACGAGTATACTCATCATGGAGAAGGTGCAGAATTTTATATATTCAGAAGTATACCCACTATGCGTTTAAATCTTTGACCATTGGCTATTAGGCCGCAATTTTTGAAAAGAAAAAAAAAAAACAAACCATTTTCTCAAATTTCAAGATATTTAGAATATTTTGAGGCTATATCGGTATAAAATGAACAGAAAGTGTCAATTTACCTCAAACAACCTTTTACCTTGATTCTGATGACACAAAATTGAGAGTGCGCCACAGCTAAGTTATTAATAAGCATTAATCTAAGTGTTTTTTTTTTAGTTTTTTTATTGGCTTATTTATGAAATAGTGAATAGTAAATATAATAATCTTTACAATTATTAAAAAAAATATTTTTGAGAAAGTACATTTGGTAATATGGCACAAATTCGTATGTGTAGTATAATATTTGATCACAAAAAAGTTCTTCAATTAAATTCACCATATTATAATCAATTTATCTATCTGAAATATACAACTGAAATAAACTACGATATTGGTGCAACGAATGCAATAATGCACACCATATCAACAAAAAAGGTTAATATTGACCATCTTGAATTTACAATAATACAATACGGTCTTTTCTCAATTTGCATACAACCAACTTGATAATTATTCTGTATACCTATTGAAAACATAATAAAATACAACAGATTAGATATCACCAACAAAATATATGTCTAATCAAATCAAAATAATTATAATTCGTAATAAATAAAATACTTTTGCATGATAAATGATGTTTCTTTGTAAAATTTATGATTTGAATTGCTAATCATGGAGAGACTTTTGACCAACAGCTATAAATTGATTTAACATTTTATATATTTTATAATTGTGGAATTTTAATATTTTCTGAAAAACTGAAATTTTTAGCACTGTATTTCCCAAACGGGTGGACCTGTCTTTGTCATAAACTTTCGCCAGCACCTTTCGCCGTCAACACGAATCGAATGTTCTTTGAATCATTCAAATCGGTTGATCCGTGCGCTCGAAATTGTTGATGAACAATTTGTATCCATACATAAACACACATACACATACATACATTAATTTTTTCTAAAGTATGCCAAAATAGAAACCTTCGAAACGTAAAGATTTGCAAAAATTTCATTATCGAGTTAATGAAAAGAATCGTGCGTATAATAAAACTATTTAAATTATTGAAATATCATCGAAGTAATTTTGCACATTTCTGTAATTTTTTAGTAATGCACAATCAATATTAGGCTCATATTTAGCATTCTTAATAAATTTCTAAGACGCTACTATTCATAAGAAATATTGAAAATATCTGTTTGAAAATATTTATACTGCGCTTATCATTAATATCTCATATCATCGGCATATTATTATGTCGCCAACTTCAGAATTTATAAAATTACGAGAAGTCGCGATAATATCTTTAAACTATTTCTGAATGCATCTGATCATAAAATATTTTAATAACTCCAAGATGCTTTGAATATCAATCCCGAACGCAAAAAATCGATCCTGCGGAATGCGTGCATGCTGCGATGAGTTACGATAAAGTTAGCGTAAGTGCTCGATTTATTTATAGGTGATAGATTTATATAAACGTCGATTGATGTGTGATGGAACACGTGCTTCGGATGATTAAGTAATTATTTTGCAAAATTGATACAGCGCGCAGAAACTGGTTAGTAGCCAGGAGAGATTGAAATGTACCTACTATACAGCAGACCAGATGTTGACAAGGTGCCTGGACGATCAGTCGATTAGTCGCCTAGATGCAAATGCTAATGCTCTAACAAAGACAGATTTTGCTTACCCTAATATCTGACCTATCTAACTTATAAAAATACCCAAAAGATTTAATAATTCATAAAAATATTTTTTTAATTACCTCATATGACAAATTACTTCATGATTGAACACGAACTGAAAATGATTTTCGAATGATAAACGAATTACTTGTACGTAGAGTAGAGTAAAAAGGTAAAAAGGTCGACCACCGATATCTGAAAAACAAGTATTGTTAGGAATTTATTTCCACTAGTATTTGAAATTAGACGGCAAAAGATGTATAACCAGGCATCGCCTTGATTGTTACGACGTTTGTATCAGTAGGTAAATAGAAATGTTTGAAAATCCATAAGAAAAGTATATACCCTCTTGTAGTATATGGGTTATTTAATTGTTTTATAAGATGTATTATTAATTTTAAATTAGATTCAACAGTTTTTTCATCTAACGTCTATAAAAACTTACACGTGGGTGGGGTAAAAAGAACCAACTAGACCTTTACCCTGGCAAAGGAAAAATAGAAAATAAAAAAGCAAACGAAGTTTAAAGGCAATTTTACATAGACAGTTTAAATAAATAGTTACTTCAACTCAGCAAATGAATATTTTTGACAAGATACCAAATCAAGTTTAAATACAGTTTTATCTTTGCAAAAAATGTATCAATGGAATTTGTATTTTGCATCGGTTGAAAATTTCGAAAAATTCTTTTAAAATTAAAAATTAGACATTGGATCTGTTTGTCTTCTGCACGTCCAATTTTACCCCGCCTATGAAGCCTAAAGGAACAGACGACAAATTTTAGGAAAATTTGTAAATTAACACATTTCTATGATTGGAAATCAACTGGGAATTTTACTGAAGTTAGTTCCATAGTTCAATAGATATGTGTATTATAAGCTTTCTAATCACCAACAAAACTAGTGGTATATATGATAGCATCGTGCCTTAAGGCAAATTACTGGAACTTCCTGTCCCGTAACGAAATGTTTGAAGAATATTAAATGTTTTCAAATAGATTATTATAAATAATTATAATATTTATTTTATAATTATATAAACAGAATTGCAAAGTAAAAATTATTTATTATAAGTATATAAGCGAGCTTTAGAATTTTACTCATTGTCAGAATAAAAAAATAAAATCTGAATTATTTTCGAAATCCAAAAAAAATTTTTGGAAAAAAAGTTTTAAATATTAAAATTTTAAATTGCGGACACACAAAACACACACACACATTCATTCGTGAAGATATGCGAAAATTTTCATGTTCGATTTTTGGCCTATTACTTTAACTTACCCTACGGGAAGTTTTTAACTTGAGATTGAGCATTAAATACAATTTGTATTATTATATAGAGAACAAACGAATTTGAATCAAACATATTTGCAGTATGCAATATACGTATTTGGAAGTAGTTGTACATACACTAATCTCTGGATATGCTTCTCCACAATTGCGTTTATGAATATTATGAATGCTTTTTATATTTTCTAACATATTTTGATCATTATTACAGAATTAGGTATTATGAAAATATACTGATTTTAGTAGGAGATGAACATAATTTATTGGTTTTATTTTATTTTTTGTTACCTGCACTTATATTATGTGAATTATGGGCACGCCTTATAGTTTTAAGCTAAATATACAGCATTAGTGTTAAATTACAAAACAATTTGTGGTAATAATCGTTGCCTATCTCTTACCTACTTGCAACATTATCATCATTATGTGCGGTGTTAATGTTATTCGCAACTTGAAATGTCTAATAGATGATGTGATACGACTTGTAGGTACTTGATTCGATTGCACCATTATATATAAACTAGATGACGTGATTTAAATAGAAATGCGCCGATTAAACGCCGTTGCACTCCAGGAATGAATAAATTGAGTCATGCTAACGAGACTGCGACATTAAAATCGAATGCAAATTTATATTGATGCTGGGGAAGACGGGGATAATCGACTTTTAATTTTCATCCAGCATTCTGGCCTAATCTATTAGTCTTCGAAATGAAAGGAACTGACAAAAAATTATAGACACAATACATCGATTTGAACTGATCAGCACCCAATTTTAAACTTCATATAATCAGTTTTTTTTATAAACTTGATTATATTTTTCTACAGGAAAAATAAAACACATTGTAATCGTTCTCAATCTCAATCGTGGGTGGGATAAAAAACACCAACTGAAGCTTTACACTAGCAAAGGTGTAAACAATAAAAATAGTAAATCAAGAGAAAAAAGCAATGTATCCAGGAATAAATTAAATAAATAGTTATTCCAACTGTGCTGATGAATATTTTTTGAAATATCAGATCAAGGTTATATATACTGTTATCTCTGTAAAAATGTACCCATAAATTTTATATTCTGCATTGGTTGAAGAATGTAGCTATTATTTCGTGAAATATCATTAAAATTGATAATAAGGCATTGGACCTGTTTTCTGCCTGATCGTCCAATTTCACACCGTCTATGGGGTTAAAAGGTCCAGGTGACAATATTTTGAAAAATAGCAAAAAACACGTTTCACCAATAATGAATTAGCTGGGAGTTTTACTGAACATAGTCAGATAGTTTTTTGTTTGATATGTGTTAATTGTTGCGATAAAATTGGTTTGGTTTATATATAATTGCTCAAGCTCAAAGTCAAATCGGATCTTTGTGGTTCGCCCTGATATTAAAACGCAGTAACTGTATTGTAATAATCAACTACTAATAAATTATTACTACCGATCCATTAATATGACTGATTCCGATCTCCTCTAAAAACATCGTACATTTATACCAATAATATTTATTTATTAATTCACTTACAAAAGATTTGTTTGTATGCTCTTAATATTAATTGCTCTTATGAATGGTATCATTTATTATAGAATGTATTCTTGATTATATTGAAATTAAATGATGTTATGTGAGAGTTCTGTTCATGTAATTTTATTTCTATTGCAGGTATTTACTCGAGACTAGTAATCAAGAAAATATGAATGCAGAACAGGTTAGTCGATGTTTTTATATTCAATTATTTATTATGTGCCTATGATATTTTAAGTTATTCGTGAGTTGCTATTGAAGCATTTTATTCCAAATTTTCATTGTTTTTAGTTCATCAAAGTCCACACGTAATTGAAAATCCGAACAAAAATCGAGTTCATATGTTGAGAAAGCACTACATAAAATTAGTGGAAAACTAATTCATTGGTCTAAATTTCAATAAATAAATATGAATAATTTCATGTAAAGTGAATGAGGGCATGCATTACTGTTCCATAATTTTCTGTCGATTATTAAGAAAAATTGGTGGAAAAATAAATTCGAGGTTGGAATTGAGTGAAGAATTATGTGAGCTATTATAAGTTATATTTTAAACATTTATTTACACCGTGGTTTTTATTCAATTTCAAAGCCGGAAGTCGGATTATTTTATTATATCATTTTATCATAGGTTTCAACATCTGACACCAACTAATGAACAAAACGAGCAAACAAAATTAATTTTGCAAGTGCTGCAATTCAATATGAATATAACAGATTTTTTTAAATATTATAAAAACCTCGATATTGTAATAAAAAAACAATTAATGAAATTTTAACATACGCCATTGAGTATGACTAAAAAAATTATGTATTAGCTTTACAATTATTATATACATTCATAAAACTGAAGTACGAAGTTGAAGGTATTTATCCAGTTAATTGTTCTATCAAGTATATTATTTCCATATTTCGGGAAGTTCATCAAACTTGCATGCATGCATTTTGCTTCAAGGTAAAATATCACTTACAACTACTTATTTTGTATAATCGTAGCCTCAATATATTCTAAACAACTTGAAATTTCAGATATACTGTTTTTTTTGATGACTAGTAAAAATAAAGTACTTTTATCATTGGGTAAAACCAACGAATTTATTCTGGGCTATTTGAAACGTCTAGGAAGACAAAAAAGTATAGGAGGTAATAAAATAAAATCAATCAATATATTTAAATGCCTTTCTACCTTTGTGACTCATGAAAGGTTTTTGGATACACAAAATCTACATAATTCCATGTTATATGGAGAAATATTGCCTCTAAACAAATAAAGTTTTTCCGATGATTTTGAAATTGTGTTTCCCGCGTATATACAGCTACTGGGCATCAAGGCAAGTTAATTGAAACTTGAATTGCCTCAACTTTGCTATCAATTCCTCTGCAAACAAATCAGAATAGAGCGGAGATTTAAGCTCGTTCCGTTCCGTCATATAATTTCGGCACATTCAGCCCGGATTTTAATCGGAGTGAAAAAACCCACTCGAAGTATAACAACCATTACGGCATACGACGCATTGTTTGCATAAGAAATTACATAATTTTTTCGTCGGAGCACTCGTAAATCGTCTCATCTTTACATAAGTATCCTAGCACACAATACACAATACTCAAATAATCACATGTTCGGGACATATCGTCGATAATATCGCATCGAAAGGTCGGAGCGTTTATCGATAAACATAGAGTCCATTACATATGCTTTAATCTTTTACCACGCTGAATTACATCCAAGTCTGTTTAAGTTTAAAGTATACATTTAATATATAGAGGTCGGTATAGCACCGCTTGTACGATGTATTGTGCTAATATATATTATTATAATCATGTACCGATATATGGTTACGTAGAACGTGTACCAGTACATGCCTGTTATATTACAACGATATATTTTTGTGTGCGTGAATGTTGTTATTAGTGTTTTCGACTCGCGATATAGACATCAACTCTGGCACAATGCTTCTGCAACTTTCTTTTTTGGTTAGCGGCCTTTTCAGATCCTCAATCATCTAATAAGTATATCCGAGTACAAAAAAACGTTTTTTTCTTTTTTTTTGTTAAACGCGATACGTTCAATCTCGTTCCACGCCAATTCAAAACTGTATTACATTTAGCATTATATGTTATTTAATTTTCAGAGCCATAAGTTACAAAATTTGTGTATTTTAGACAACGGCAACCTGCCAAGATATTGTTATTTGTATTCTTGTAATCAGACTTTAATCTAACAACGATCAGAACTTAACGGTACTATAAGCTGTTGTGATGACTTACTTATTACCTACGTAGCTTTATTCTAATTGACAAGTCAAACAGTTTTCCCATTTCTGTGATCAATTTGATTATCACAATAACTGTAATAGTTACGACTTATTATGCAAGCACCAATGCCGGATAATAGCTATTTTCACTAGGAAACATATTCCTAATGAAAACCGATACCACTATCGCTTGACATCAGGCTGCTCTAATTGGTCGAACCCTATTTTTTGCCAATAATGTTCTTTTATTTCACTTCGTATTTTTTGTATGCATAACACATTTTAACAACATATTCACTTTAATCTGATTTATTTATGGTACTTTTTCATAGATATCTTTTTAAGAGAATTCGCCAAAATCTAATTTGTATTGTTTCGCCAAGAAATTAATTGAGTAACGAACAAGTTTTGCAGTGACTTTTAATGAAAATACTTTTTGCAAATACATCTTATACTTCTTACTTCCAATTGTGAAACTTGCAAGCGATTTTCATTGATTAATGAATATTGCAATTTAAAAAAAAAAAATGCGTTTTAAGTTGCTCTCAACATTGCAACATATCAGAATAAAGGGTGATTTATGTGTGCATTTTGCTTATGTATAAACTTGATACTAATTGTATGATTAGGGCTCATATTAATCAATTTTGTATGAAGACAGACCATACCTCTCGCATTATAAGGCATGGCCTTTTGGTCCACACATTTGCATTAATATCTAAAACGTTTTTGAAGATTTTGATGAACATAATTTTAAAGAAATTGATAATTTTCAAAATATAAAAAAAATCACATTTGTCAAAATATAAAAATATTTTCAAATTTTTCAAAATGTCCAATTTTTTCAAAACTTTCAAAGTTCTCAAAAATCTATTTTTTTTTCAAAGTTATCAAGACTCTTTAAATTTTCTATAATTTTTAAATTACAGTACGAAAAATTTCTGCAATATGACTTAGGGCACAATGCCATGCACCACTAGTATACTATATTTTTAACACCCTGTAGGATGTTACAGTAATCGCAAAAAATTGAAAATGAAATTTTTTATATATCTTTACGTTTCAAAGGTTTCTGAACATTCTGGCTGTATGTGTGTGTATGTATGTGTGGATGCAATGTTTTATAGACGATTTGATTCAAGAAACATTCTATTCCTATTCATAAGGTAACATGCTGATTAGTTTTTGGTGAAGGCAGGTTCAGCCGTTTCGAAGATACGGGAAAAAAAGTTCTAAAAATGGTAATTCAATTTTTGAGAGAACGTATTTGACAACATTTTATTTGTATTGATGAAATGAAGAACTGATGATATTTTTCGGAAGGCAGGTTTAACGGTTTCGGAGCTTTTCCATGGGTTACGCACCAAAGTTTATCCGTATGACTGCAAGTTCAAATTTTCTAAAATATTTCAAAGTATAAAAAAAATCTAATTTTTCAAAAAAGTAATTTTTTTTTCAAAAATTTTAAAATTCACAAAAATTGAAGTTCTAAAAAAATCTAATCTTTTTTAAAAAAAAATAATAATTGGTACGGGAAGTTCCAGCAATTTGCCTCAAGACACCATGCATCACTAGTTTGCACCTTATTACATAATTAAGCGAAATTTTGGGAGTAAAAATAGGCTTTAAAAGTACAAAGTCGTCTGCCAATTGACAGTGATTTCGAGATTGGCAGAGATTGATGTATAATGACCTTTCTTTTTAATCTGGCCCTGGTAGTTTCCTGGTGGAAAAATCATATCTTATTAGTCTGAATCGCCACTATCGTTTGAGAATCCCGCCTGCAGTTTGGGCATCGCGCCGCGGCGTTTGGTAGTTTACGATGTGTTAGTCCGTCGTGCCGCGAGCTGTAAGCAAAAGCGTCTTTCAATGCCTCTAGTGGTACTCAAACCGAACTTTAATCTGTTCCAAGATATTACCGTCGTTTATTATTCTCATATGTATTATGCCGAGAAACATCTCACACCACCAGAGTATTCTCGAACATAAACGCGGCCGTTAAAATCGGACAAATAGTTCTCAATCCGCGTATTGGTTATTATTATTGACTGTTCCGTGCGTTTAATACACAGCCGATATTTTGCAATCAAATAAACGTTAATAACACCATTTATATATTTAGTATCATCGCATTTATTGTCATTAAATTTAATATTATATTCAGGCTGTAAATTTCATTTAAATATGTATTAATATAAGCGGATGTATTGATACTCGTTTCTGTTAATGCTTTGAAATGGCTTCAAAAATATTTTTGTTGGTTTGCACTAATGATGAATGCTTAATTATTTGTTTCAGTCATACATCTTTTAAATAAATAAATCCATCACTTATCTACAGAGTAGATTTTCAACCTTCATCTAAACTTCGAACAGAGATCATAAATGTATAATACAAGTATGTTAAAAGTATTTTTTGGTAATATAATATAATGACTAGCTGTAGGTAACATTTTGCTATGAGGAAAGCGTAAACTTCGTGATATGTGTAAATAATCGATTTTCAATAATAATTTTATATATGATCTACCTGTCTATCTGTCTACCTGTATACTTTCCTATTTGTCTATATGTCTATATTTCAGTACTTGTATCTTTTTATCTTTTTATCTTAACTGCATCTCCGAAACCGCTGGATCTTCCTTCGCAAAAATGTAATCAATTCTTCACTCCGTCAACGCAAGTAAAAATGTTTTTGAATCATTCTAATCGAATGCTAGATTCTCTCGAAAACTGAATTGTCATTTTTTGCACATTTTCCAACGTATCGTCGAAAACGCTGGAGCTGAACCTATCTTTTCTAAAAACTAATCAGCATGTTTCGCCGTCAATACGAATCGAATAATCTGAAATCATCCAAATCGTTGATTAGCATTCTCAATATCTTAAACGAAAAACTGTATCTTAACATAAATTTATCCATACTACACACACACACATACAAATACATCAATTTTTGTAAGCTATGCCAAAATATTCAGAAGACTTTGAAACAAAGATATACAAAAATTTTCATTTTCGATTTTTGTGGAATTAATGTAAAATACCCTATGGGTAATTAATAATTATGTACCAACTTTGTAGATTTTGGAAACACATTTCGCTTTGCGATAAACTTTGGATAATTTTCTTTCATTCCGCACATTTTACATCAATTCAAACGTAACCAGTATTTGTAATGGAACTTAATATTTAATAATTAAAATTCCAGAATACTTGCAAATGTTTACATAAAACCAATAAATACAGTTATTAAGCCATTCAGTTTCGAAATTAAATATTCAAAAAGAATTTAGAAACTTGATTTAAATTCATATATCTAACTAGGTAACTTATGATTACCAAAGAAGTTTTTTTTGCTATTTTCCAATATTCACAACATTTATCTTCAAGTGCACAATATTTATGTGTGACATGTATTATATAAGGAACCTTACAGGTTTTTATTATTTTTTTCGCTACAAATGTCGTCCATGGATGACATTCACGAGACGTGCTTTGTGTACGGATGCCGTCTATAAATAACACGTTGTGTTTGCCTTTGCTTCCAGATTTATGACTATGAGTTAAACTATTGATAAATCTAGTCTTTAATTGTAATTTCTAGTTCATTTATGGGGGTCTTCCTATGTGACGGCCTGTTTTTTAGGGATATTTTAGAATTTTTTTTCTACGACCAGTAAATAGTTAGAGCTTCAAGTTTTTTATCATTTATTAATACATATTTGGACAGTATAAATATAAAATTTCAGCTAAAAAAATTTAGTCCAACTAGAGTTACAGCGCTCTAAACACCCCCCCCTCAAAAAAAAGAGCTCCCACTGTCTCCACGATTCCGGCTGATCGGCTTATCTGACCAAAAAAAAATAAACGGCGTTTTAATTTGTAGGCTTTTAAGCACGGAATGAACTACAATCAAATAAATACAAAAAAAATTGGATGTTTTATAGACATTTGAAATAAAAGTTGCAAATTAGGCGTTTTTTTTTGTTTTTTTTGCTATAAAAAATTGAAGTTTTGAAATTTTTGATTGATAATAGATCATTCCATGCGCTTAAATATATTGAATGTGCCCTGTAAATTTCAAGTAATTCGGTCCAGCCGTTTCTGAGATACAATGGAGACAAGTTTGAAAAACACAGTTTTGAGAAAAACGCGTTTAAAGATAAAATGATCGTTGTACTATATACTATATGTATACTTTTTAAATGGCTGTAACTCAAAAACTATTTGAGATATCGATTTGAAATTTTAATATGTTATTTTTAAAGGTATAATCTACCGAAATATGAAATAAAAAAAAATTCAATTTTTTCAACTCATCACATAGGAAGACCCCCTTATCAGTGCAAACGCATGCTCTATCTCTATCTATAAAACTTGTTTAAGATATTAAGCTTCTTAAACATAAACATCCCTTTCACGTCACCTCTCTTCTGCTATACATAAAATATTTTATTATTCAATAACATTCATTTGCGGTCGTCTTATTTCATACAATATATTACTAAAAATATTTACACGGAAATAAATTCATACTAGTTCATCCGTTATTGCGTGTTGATAAAGCTATAAGCTATGTGACCGTGTACTTAACCGTTTATAAGTTATTACTATTTCATATTTTATAGAATAACCGTGGTCATAAAATTATCGGCTCGTTCTCAATATGAAGCAATTTTGAATTGTATCGTTTATCTTCTACAACTTCAACGTGGAGCATGCATGTTCATAAGTAAAGTATGTATTCATAAAAGCTGTTATTTTCAATACAAATGCAGTTTGCTGATTAATAAGTAATGACCAAATGGCATTAATGGAAAATCCAGTACATCTCCTTTATGTGAAATAGAATATTCAAATTAAACTACCAAATAAAACTTACAGAAAGAGGTGTTCCTAGTGGCAACTCTAAATCAAGCCGACGCAGGTTTACAGTTTCTCTTATTGTAAATTTTATAAATTAAATCATAGTACTTGCCATAACTTTGCAAATTGTATAGCTAAAATTGAAATAGGATAAAGAATCAATAAGAAAACTAACAAAATTAAACAATGAAAATTATGAAAATGGTTTTAATAAACAATTATATATTTTTTTTTAAGTATTATTCTTTTTCTAAAATTCTAAAAAACTATTATATGCCATTGATATTGCTGATTATTAAGGTCATAAGTTTTCCAGTTTAGGATATCGTTCACTTTGCTTAAATTTTGATTATTCATGAACAAAATTTGTTTTAGTTTTGTTCACATATATTAATTATATTTATTTATTTATTTATTTATTTTTACAAGCCGTCAGTATAATGGTATTATAATAAGACTCAAGACAATATTTTACAAATTTTATACAATTTATTTAATTAATAATTTAATATGTATAGATACTTTTATAATGAAAATAATGCCCAATAAGTAGACTCATTCTATACGTACATCTGAAAAGATTTTAAATTTTTTATGAAACTAAATTATTTACATTTCAATTCGATCATACGGAACGTGGTATTATTTTAAATATAATATAATACCATATGGTTTGTTTTCTTGAATTTTCATTTAGTTTTTAAAAACATACATGCCGTTATAGTTTACAACTAGAAACCTTTACAAATTTTTAGTAAAGTTTGGTAATTTTGTTACCAAACTGTCTCAGGCAGCTTGATGTCAAGCAGTAGTGATATCAGTTTTTACTTAAGTAAAAAAGTCTTAAAAGTCATCACTGTCACAGATATTGCAATAATAAAATTCATTATATGGAGCTGAATAACAATTGGTTGGGTATCTATAAAATCTGGCGTAGTCAGAGACATTATGTATTTATTTGTATTAATTATAGTTCGCTTTGAATTATGTAATGCATTACGTAGAAATTAGTCGATTTTCTTAAAAATAAGTAGAGAATAAATTGTTAGAGGTATTATTGATGTTCATTTGTCGTTACTACTTGGTATATGTTACAACTAGCTTGAAACATGAGTTAATTTGTGCACTTTTTCAAAAATTAATTAAATATTTAATTGTGAAATATTGAACAATAGTTTTGAAATTATTTTTACTTGATTTAATAGTTACAGCAACTATCCATCTTCATTTCGTAGAAATATAATCAGTGGATCTCAAGATAATTTAGTTTAAAAAAAAACTGATACAACTAGAGGCTCCTAGCACATCCTATAATAAAAGATTATGAATATTTATACTAATGATTGCAATTTACTTATTTCACAAAAATAAATTTTGTGTACGATCTGTTAATTTCAAACGAAATGAAAAGCTCGCAACAGATAAAAGCCCGTTATATATGGAGCATCAGAAAAACGCATTCTCCGATTGCTCGAGTGTATCTAATATTAATAATCTAATCAGTCTTTTCACAAAAACTAATACATGATTTATATTAAAAAACAACATTTACGATGATCCAAACTAACATCGTCTGATTACTCTTACACTTAATCCAATTATGAGCAAACGGCCAATTAAAAAACAATCAGCCAACAACGGCAGAACGTGTTTCAATCAAGAACCACCGAATAATAATAACTATTCGAAGAGTGGAGCACATCATAATTTTTACGACGCGACATTTATCGTCCATATATAAAGTGTCAGTGAACATGTTTCGAGATCATTCGAATTCCATTTCAAATACCCCTAGGCACCGGTGAAAAAGAGTTAAATATATACATCGGTCATAAAGAAAGACTCGAAAATTAATATATAATTTTTGAACCTGATTCCTCGAGTATTAATTAAAGCGCCTCAAAATAGTGATGCAGAATATTCAAAATAATGACATAGCGTGGCGAAAATGTGATGAAACTTTCGAATTGCAGTTGAAACGTGATTAAGAACGTGTGATTATAATTTATACATAATTAAATATTTATAAAAACGCTACTGGACGCGATTTTAAGGAGAAAACTAAACTGGTTTGAGCACATATTTGCAAAAAAGTGCATTCTAAAAGAACAAAATAACTTTGACGAAGAAGAACGTAAGTACAACATCCAAACGGAATGATTTGACTAGCTCTTATAAAAAATTATGAAAAAAAATATTTATGATATTTGTCGGGTACAATTATCAGAATACGACGAAATGTGCAGTTTGTATGAAGAATCATACACTTCAACTAACCTTTGTTCAATAAAAATTGACAATTTTGTTAAAAATATTATTTAAACACGAATCAGAACTTAAGGGATAGGACCTTTGTGATAATTAACTTCCCTTAGGGTAAGTTATAATTGCAAGAAAATCGAAAATGAAAATTCTTGCATATTTTCACGTTTCAAAGGTTTCTGAACATTTTGGCATACCTTAGAAAAAAAATGGATGTATGTGTGTGTATGTAAGTATGTTCGGATACAATTTTTCGTCCACAATTTCGGGCGCGCGGATCAACCGATTTCAATGGCTCAAAAAACATTCGATTCTTATTGATGGGAAGATGTGGTGATTAGTTTTTGGCAAAGAAGGTCCAGCCGTTTCGATGATACGGAGCAAAATGTGCCAAAAAACATTCTGTTTGTATTGATAAAATTTTTAGCAGGTCTAGCGGTTTCGGAGATATAAAGGAAAATGTAAAAAAAATGATATTTGGCGGCCAAAAATGATCATTTGACATATGTTCATCCAATTGTCAGATATTTTATAAAGATTTTAAAAATATGTACTAATTTTGTTACAATTTTTTTGGTTCCGTACTAAGATTTTTAATTTTTAAAGTTCACTTGAACGGTTCTAAATACTAGTTGGTTTTATAGATGTCAACCCAAACAGTTGTCTCTGTGTGATGAATTATAATTATTACAATTTCTGTAAAAGGACGAGTTTTTTTGATACAGCAATGCCGGATCAGGGTTATTTTCACTTGGTAGCATATTGCTATCTTTATTTCCAAGTGAAAACTGACGTCACTACTGCTTGACAACAGGCTGCTCGAAACGGGATCCTACCCGGGACTTCCGATTTAGGTCCAGTCGTTCTAGCCACTCACCTACGAGCGAATCCTACAAAAAATATAAAACAATTATTTTTGTTTGCACTAAAGTCGTTGATACAATACAATACAAATTCGCCGAGCATGGGTAATCTTTTGTTTTGCGTCGATCGGCACGGTGCGGCGTATAGATAATATTAGCTGGGCGGCACCGATACGAACGCAAATTAAAATAATAATAAATTGCAGCAAAAAAATTAAAGAAATCTGTTATGGACGGTACGCAGCGGACGCGAACCTCATCAAAAACAATCAATATATCGCCGCGGCAACATCAATGTTGCTTTACAGCCCGACATCATTATTATGCAAGCAAATATTTAACTGACGTTATCTTTTATAGAGTTTAAGATATAATGTATAGTATTTAATATATATGACTATTCTATCGGAAATAGAATACATTTTTACAGTTCGTGTGAGGAGATTAAAGAGGCTTACCTATTTAACATAGAATATAATTATTTAGGATATTTTTATCAATCATGATTATTTTAGCCAGATAAATTTGATTGCCGAATTACTTCGCCATGTAGGAGTGACAGATTTTTTCGTCATGCGTGTCAGTCTTCGACCATTGGCTATTTTAGATTGGAATTTTCAAACAGAAAGAAAACCAACGTTCTCTGAAATTTGAAGATATTTCGAATATTATGAGACTATGCAATGTGAAATAAATAGTTGTAAGTGAAGTTTTACTTCAAAACGTAACAAAAATTGACACATTGTCCAATGCGGCCGGCCTAGTTAAAAGAATTTAAATTTAAACTGGTTAAAATAATTTATAAGTAATAACCAAATGTTAGAAAAACTTAAAATCAAATTATGATATATAATGTTACTAACAAGGATTTTAATCTCATCTCGTGTTGAAATTTTTTTAAACAATATAACCCTGCACATATCATACTTTCTTCTTCCTTAGTTTAATCGTTTGAATAATTTTTGATGTCACCACATTTTTTGTCTTATTTTCTCCACCTTTTTGATATTGTTATAATGTTGCAGTAGATTGTTAAAATGATCATGTGCTTCGCGATTGTTTCGTTTCATTATTATTTGATTATTTGGTTTTACTATTTGAATTCTTTTCGAAACTCTTAATTATGTCGTTTTTATTAAATTGTTGTAGTTTACAAATCGAGTATTGGTGAGGAAACAAAAACTTAAAATATACTATTAAAATAAACATATTTTATATTTAGTTATAATTGAAATAAAAAATTATTACAAATTACGAATAAATATACGAGTGAGTGGATTTTGTTTTTTTTTCTTATTTGTTGCAAGATTTTTACGCTAATTTATCTTAATTAGCATTAATTATTTTTGTGCGAACGTGTTTATACATTAGCTTTTGATAATGAGTTCAAAGGCCAAATATGTCTTTTTGAAATTAGCCGGTACGTTAGTAATTTAATCTAATGTGACCTTTACGCAATGGTCTATCTACCTAGTTTTCAAAGAAAATATTTTTGATAGACTAATTGGTCTTCAAATAAGATGTCTGTTAAGATGATTTTTAATTAATAAATTACATTTGATTTCTATTTTAAAAATTCAATTATATATTGATGTTCATATTTTTAATATAACCAATATTATAGCTTTTACACATTTTTTTAATTTTAATAGAAAGTTATTTAAGTAATAATGTTCTGAAATGAACTAAAGTTATATTGTAAAAAAATTTTTGCTTTTAAACAGACAAAATAATATATACAATTTTTCAAAATAGTGAATACTTACATCGAGCATTTCTGAAATAGGTTGAGCTTTCACCGAGATTGGACTAAGTTTTCAAATATTGAGCATTGTGTATTGAGATTTATGGATATCGATAAATCTAAAAATTATTTATTGATTATGTATATGTATATAAATATATATATAGGTTATACTTTCATTTGTAGACAATTAAAATAATAATATATCAAACCAATTATTCAATCAACGTAAACCTAATTATATACAAGCAACTTTATTATTCGGATTATCAGTACAAATTATTTATTAATTCATTATTTTAAATATATTACCATTCATCATCAAAAGGATATCTTGTATTTATACAAATTATTTATTTTTTACTTATTCAACTAGGCCTTGATTAGCTGAAAATATTAAAGTATGCTAAGCTTGGTCAAGATAAATTAATTTATCTAGTTATAATGAAAATAAAACTTTGTAGGTAAATTTCTATTAGATGAAGTAGAAAAATCGTCGAAAGATCAAATACGAGTTTTTGTTATATCTTCAGTATAAATTAATCATTGTGGCCTAAAGCATTAGTAAATTTAAAAAGTTTCAGCACTAAAAGCTCAACGATTTTAATGTCTAAAATAACTTCAATACAGGTCCAAGATTTTTTACGAAGAGCAAAGGATGAAACTTGGTCAACTGATTTGGTAAAAATTAGAATAGATACATGCCTATCAAGTAATAAAATTTACAAACAGATAAAACAAAATGCATATGTATTCCAAATGTGAAACCAGAATCTCTAAAGCTTAGAAGTACTAGAGCTTACACACAAGTTACTGAAAATCAATTATTTTCTAAATTGTAGCTGGATATAAATTTTCTTTGAATTGACATTGCATATTAGTTATACGCATTCATAACATTTATTGAGATTATAGATTCACTTGATTAATTAATAGTTTATATTATAGAATTATCAGTTACCCCTATGTCCTACACAACTTGTTCATAATTAGCAGTTGATGGCAGAAAATCGTTCTGGTCCAAAATGATAAATCTGAAAAGGTTTTGAAAAAGGTAATAAATTTATGCACAACCATCATCTGATAAGCACCTGATGTTTGTGTAATTGATTGAAATTGTTTAATACTTAATAAAAGAAAAAGTTCTATAATGTGAAACACAGGTCTTGAAACATTGTACCTCCGCTGTATCGAAATATCGGGACAGCCTATAATAACTAAATACCTAGTTATTAAGGATTTACTTTTTGGAATCTTCGGCGAGTTCCCTGCGTTAGCGTTGTATACGTTCTGCCTTCAAGGACCGCTATAAATTGCGGATTAACTTCAAGACTTAATATAGACATCAAAAATCATACCCGGTACGAACAGAACAGATGTTCGCAATCTGATAATGTTTTGTTTAGAGCGTAATATATAATATTGAAATTGCTTTGTTTGGAAGCGTTTTACGGAATAGCTTTCATGAGCTAACTAATGTAATGGTTTGTTGATTCTTATACTTTGAATACCATATGATCTGAATGATATGAGCGACGGGATTTGAATCAGAGGAACCGGGTTTAATACCCGCTTCGAGCAGGGTCTCAAGCAATAGTGACATCTGTTATCACTTGGAAATATAGATAGCAATTTGTTTCCTAGCGAAAATAACCCAGGCATGGTTTTTCTGTGCCATTTGCAGTAATAATAATAATAATGAAATTGTTATAAAATTGTCCACATACAAATGGGAGAACTGCTTAGGGTACCATCTATAAAACCGACGTAGTTCAAGTCACAATCATCACAACTCCTTATAGGACTCTTAAGTTCTTATTAGGTACTGTTAAAAAAATGAATGATATAATAAACCATTTACAATCAACGTGAATGCAAGGCATCTTTGCTATGTCGTATCAAGTAGTAAAAATTTAGCATGTTGTATGTAAGATAAGAAGTATGTTATTTAAAGTTATATTTGGCGGAAAATCATGCCTTTGATTAAAAAGTCAGCCTTTGTTGGATTCGGTTGACAAAGTTTTTTTTTAATGGTTTATGTTGCTGGCTTTATTTATTCCCACTACAAATGGAATATTGAGGTCAATGTGGTTGATTTTCTTACAAAACAAATAATTTTCCAACTTAAAGGATCTAGTTGTTTGTTAGTAAGCTTCTTTGGTCTAAGTTCTCGAGTTCAAATGACTTACATTTGATTCCATTTTCACTTGATATTGTAGACCCAAGTATGGTTTCAAGTGAAAATAGGTAGTTTTGAAAAATATCACGTTACAATTAAAAGTATTGAAAATTTCATAACGAAGATAAAGAAAAACATTGAGTTGATTTCTAATAAAGCTAAGTAGTACAAAATACATCACACTGGAAATACTTCTATTGATGTAATGTTCAATGGAAATAAAAAAATGAAGTTATCTCCGATAAAAATTGATGTCCTGGCATTTTGGAGAGCCTGACATTGGAAAGAGCTTTTAATTCTAAAACTTTTGATAGATAGACATATTTAATGGAAAAGTACGATTTTTACACGTCGTTTGT